>NW_028301536.1:6265000-6332500 GCF_042242905.1 Orbicella faveolata | reverse complement strand
CTACCGATTGTACGTTGAGACTAACTATACTAAGCGGCATTACGTTGGATGAAGGCAACCGCTTCGTTGAAGGCGAGTTTGCCATGTGAAAAACAATTTTTCAGTTAAGAAAAAATGAGTTCAGTAATACTTCCAGAACATTGTTTTAAGCATAAAGGCAATCATTATGCAACTTTACCTTGGTTCGGCACCAAAATAGCACAAAAGTAAGCTAAAAGGGATCAAAATAAAAGATTAAGTACTCACGTTTTCGTCGCGACGTGAAACTCCACGTTCTCACGTTCTCGACCTCACGGCAGCGTCAGGTCACAACGTGTTGTACATACGCAGTGACGTCTCGAAAGAAATGTCACGTTTCCGGTTGCCGTCGTCAGGCCGGCGACGTCTGTTGCTTAAGGTGCCTAGTATCCTCTAGGGGACAGCTTCTGCTTGTCATCTATATCACTATGTCCTGAGAAATATTCCCCTGCCCGTATCTGTTGTTCCTAGCTTGGAACAAAGTTACCTTACACTGAGTATACAATTTCTGCCGTGTACAGTAGATAGTCATCTTTATTGACGTAAGACCACACACACTGTCTTCTAGTAATATTTCCAGTATTATACTGGAGCTGAACAAAAAATACAAATATGTATGCATGTAATGTAATTAACAGTGCTCCATTTTTTTATTCAATTATTTATTTAGGCTTAAGGCAGATCGCAAATCAACTACGAGGAAACATTACAGTCTGTCCCAATGGCCGTCAGTTCGTATCAGAAGCCCAGCACTGCAATAATTTAAGCCATTGCTTGCGGGACTTGTATATCCATAATTGTTCATCAGGTAACTTGTTTTGTAGAACTGAAGATTAACAGAAAGTAAAGCTGCTACAGCAATCTTTATATAAAACTGGCATTGACATTTGTCTCCATGGTGAACGGAATGGAATAAATTTTGTTTATCGTTTTCTGTTGCGGCTTTTGTTTTGATTTGTTCTAATTTGATTATTTCTTTGTGTATAAGTTTAGTTTTTGGTGCACAGCCATTTTTGGTGCACAGCCAACACAGCCAAATGTATATTCACGAGTTCGAAAAGGTTTAGTTTTGGGTAGTACGATAAAATAAAGTGAACGCGATTGAAATTCCACCAAAATATTCTGTTAGGTTACTGGAATTAAAGTAGACGTCCCAAAATTACATTGCTCAACTCGTAGAGTTTTCAGCTTAACTCGTAATTTTCAATTCACACGTTCCTTTACTCGCCAGAGAAAACTTGTCAAGACGAGGACTCGAATCAATACTTCGAGGGAGCCACATGGTCTGTTGGTAAATGTATTGAGTGCAGATGCGTTCAAGGCAAAATTCAGTGCTCAAGAAAGCTTGTATTAACTTCATTCCCGCTTTTCACTGATACGATTCAAAAAGCTACCGAAGATTGCAATCAACCGGAGTGTAACGTGGCAACCTACATGAAAAAAAAACAATGGGATATGCCATGGTAAGTATAACTGGACATGTTTATAAGCCAAAGAGCATCCTTGAGTAAGACCACATTTTGTATGGTCTCGGTTACCCGAGACCACTCGAGGAATGTCATATAAAAAGCCTTAAGGTTATGTTTCTTTTGTTTGTTTGTTTGTTTTTTAGCGAAACTTATCAAAAAATCGCCGAGAGTAACTCGGGGAGTGTCGTCTGGGGCACCCAAGATGATACGAATGGGGTCTTATATAGGTTTGTTGGAATTTTATAAAGACACGGAAAAAGTGTATTAAGAGTGCCTGCCTGTAAAAATCAGACAAATTCTTAATTTCGCGGCAAGGGTGGAAAATTCGATTTCGCTCATATTCTTGTGGTAGATAGGCTAGGGCATGACAAAGACTACTGGACAGGTTTTTTGGCAAAATATCCTTTTATTTCAAAGAAATATGCAAATTACCAACTTCCGTTAAAATCGTCATTTGACGCACCATTTTCTTAAGCAAGTTTGAGAGCCTCGCTTGCAAAACCACATCATTCTTCCGTCTTTAAAACACTCAAATATTTTTGTGCAATGTTTAAATGTGTACTGGGTTGGTTTTAGGGAATGTTGCGTTGTCTTTTTGGGTGCAAAATAATTAAATTTCGAAGACATGTATTTCATTCACTTAAAAGTACTTCGTGAATGCAATTGATTTTCACCATGTGCGAAACCTTCAAATGGATTAAGCTTCTGGTGGTTGAATCGCAGAAGGATGATCTACAGATTCCTGTAAAAATTTCTTTGGGCAAATGATTGTGAGCGACGCGAGAGCTTTTCAAAGTACGTCAAAAATGCAAATATTTGACCATCCGTCGTCAAATTTCAATTTACGGGTTAGACGTATATTTTAGCATGCGCCACATGACTTGACCTATAATAAGTTGAAATAGACACAGAGCTGATAATTTCGAAATGTTCTAACCTTATTTGTTGCAAAAGGCAGGTCCAAAGCCGATTTGACGTGTTTCTAGTCGATCTCTCACCATTCGTCGCACATAAAGCAGAAGTTTGCTTTTGTTTACATAACGTCCGATGTACATGGCCAACTGTCAACTTATTTAATGGTCGAATACCATGGATCTGTGACCATCTTTCGGCACATATGAACATCACTGCATCTAAGTCAAAAACGGCTGATTCATTTGTAGATAGTTGCTTGCTTTGCACTGCGCCAAAATAATACGTTTGATCGATTGCTGACCATTGCTGATAAGCGTGTCGGCGCAGCACAATCTTACAGCCGTTATTTGTTCGTCACGCAATGCTGTCACGGCATATGCTGCACATTTTGACCCATTTTGTATAGAGCAGTCTAAGGATAAATGAAACAATTTAATCATTGTTCATCTGTTTGTTCATATATATAATAATATGTGTATATTTATATAATCGTATTCTATAGTGCACGTGGCCTCGGTCCAAATCACGTTTGTTGTACGTTTTGATGTTTCAGACAATAGCTGATAAAGCTAGTGCCTGTACTCACTAGAATTTTAAAAAAATCGCCATGAAACAAATTATAGATCAATGAAGCAAGAACTAGCTGAAATAAAAATAGGAAATCACAACGTGTCTAATTCATGAGAAAAACAGACTAAATTTAATTAGTAATTACGTGAGTAAATAGCCCTGGCCATGCATGCCATCTTATTTGGCGTATTTTGCTTGCCTAGTGGCCAGGCATCGGTGTGTTTGTAACAGAAAATAGAGGACTGTTGTCAATACAGTCCAAAATTATTGTCAGTAAAATATTGTAAATGAAACACCTATTGACCGGTTACCTCCGCGGCCACCATTTGGTCGTTCCGATAAGGGTTTCATTATTGTCTTTACCCCTATTCAGCGGTCACCCAAAATTTAGACACTTTGTTTTGGAAAGGGCGATGGCAGATAAGAGTCTGAAATTGAAGGTGCATGACGAGTGATAATTCAAATACACGTGTATCATGATTGTCTTGAGTTGACTCCACGTTCACCAAGAAATTTATAACCCGATAGTGAAAAATTAAATATTTAAGGTACAACTCTATTTAAGCGGCTAGCCCCATAGTGAGCGGCCACCACCCATTTCCCCGGGGGTAGCCCACTGTATTACATGTAAACCAAAAATAATTGCACAGTGCGAAAAGACCTAGGTATGAGTTAAGCGTTACAGTATTACGCAGGGCATGTAGGTAGCGGTGGTCGAGTAAAAGATAACAACAGAGGCAATGGTAAACTATCCATTCTTCTCATTTTTTAATTTAATCTCTTCCTACTCAACACGATTGTGTGCTCCCAGTGGTTCCCAGCCTTACGGGGCCTTATGTATTAGGATAGAAATTGTCCTACCCCTACCCCTAAAATGGGATGACAGTATTGCGTGACGAGCAAGGAACCGCTGCAAGCAAGGATTCAAGCCATCAAACCATGATGATCAAACGTAATATTTTGGTGTAGTGCAAAGCAAGCAACTATCTACAAATGACTTAGCCGTTTTTGACTTAGATGTAGTGGTGATCATATGTGTCGAAAGAGGGTCACAGATTCATGGTATTCGACCATTAAATAAGTTGACAGTTGGCCATGTACATCGGACGTTATGTAAACAAAAGCAAACTTCTGCTTTATGTGCGACGAATAGTGAGAGAAACACGTCAAATCGGCTTTGGACCTGCCTTTTACAGCAAATGAGGTTAGAACATTTCGAAATTATCGGCTCTGTGTCTATTTCAACTTATTATAGGTCAAGTCATGTGGCGCATGCTAAAATATACGTCTAACCCGTAAATTGAAATTTGACGACGGATGGTCAAATATTTGCATTTTTGACGTACTTTGAAAAGCTCTCGCGTCGCTCACAATCATTTGCCCAAAGAAATTTTTACAGGAATCTGTAGATCATCCTTCTGCGATTCAACCACCAGAAGCTTAATCCATTTGAAGGTTTCGCACATGGTGAAAATCAATTGCATTCACGAAGTACTTTTAAGTGAATGAAATACATGTCTTCGAAATTTAATTATTTTGCACCCAAAAAGACAACGCAACATTCCCTAAAACCAACCCAGTACACATTTAAACATTGCACAAAAATATTTGAGTGTTTTAAAGACGGAAGAATGATGTGGTTTTGCAAGCGAGGCTCTCAAACTTGTTTAAGAAAATGGTGCGTCAAATGACGATTTTAACGGAAGTTGGTAATTTGCATATTTCTTTGAAATAAAAGGATATTTTGCCAAAAAAACTAACCAGTAGTTTTTGTCATGCCCTAGCCTGTCTACCATGAAAATATGAGCGAAATCGAATTTGCGACCCTTGCCGAGTTATTTTCCATTTTTATGGACAGGGACTCTTAACAAAAGCAGGAGGGGAAAAACCCTTGGGTGTTATCAAAGACAAATTTGACCATGGAATAAAATTTGTGGAACCTCGTAGCAAACGACTTTTAAGAATAGATGCAAAACTAACGTCGACAACAATGAAGAGATAAACATATGCATTCTTCTACTTGAAATTTTTATTACTGAGGCTCTTATAAATACACTTTGCCTGTTTAAGATAACTTGGGGCTGCGCAGAGCTCCTGCAAGAGGCCCATGAAACTAAAACTGCAATTTGGAAGCTTAGTCTTTAAAAATTACAAGCGACTCGCGTTAACGAGACCCAGTTTTTCTCTCTAACTTTTGCTCAGGAATGCAACAGCCAGATGCATCATTTTACATTAGCGTAAACCATACTCAAAAGTCTGCTACCTGGTGACGTGTGATGCCAACCTCGTCCGCAGGCTCCCGCGCCTTTGCCACTCTTGTCGTTGAGGAGCAACACCCTGGTTGTGGCTGGTCATGTGACCACCAATGACCCAAATTTTTCCATCGGAGAAGAGTCAACGAAGAATCTCAACTGAACCGAAAGAAACGCGATCGTTGATCGTTATCCTAAGACGACACACGGGAGAGTAAACCTTTGAAATTCCACAGTTCTACTCTAAGCTTCACACAGATTAAACGAAATGAATTTGTATATATCCAGCGTACTGATGCATCAATAAGATTTCAATTCCAGCCGTTCGATTTTATGCTAAGAAGTTTCGTTCGCTGTGTCATGTTGCCTAAACCACACATATTGTTCGCTGTATAAAACGAATTATTTGTTTACTTACCAATGACAAAATATAATTATTGACTATGCCAAGGAATCATGTTTAAACATCTGTGTCTAAACGTAAACTGAAATAAACCTGCTGCAGATGAAATATAAGTGCGGGATTAATGTCAACAAAACTGTAAATTATTCCACATTCTTGTAAATCAAATGCAAGTCAGAATACTCGGCAAACCGTGACAGAAATACTTTTTAAAATCCAAAATATCGCATGAAGAAGAATATAATATAATACTGCATTCTTTATCGGCAAAATTTGACTTCAAACCTCGGTAAAGCGGGTAATTTTTTCCTGTGACATGGGCATTTGAAACCCACAAAGTTTGTCACAGCAACAATCAAAACACTCTTCCACCCCTTCCACCGAACAGATTTTTATATCATCCAGATTCTGGGTGGTCACGTAACCAGCCGCAACCAGGGATTTTCTTGTCACCGTCAAGGGAGGCGAAGGAAGGAGAGCCTGGGAACGAGGTTGGTGTGATGCCATGGGCGTGTTGAGGTTATTAAAAGTGCAGTTACGCTTGGCTTGACAATAACAACAACAAAGAGTTTCTCCGATATTGAGTTCGAATTCCACATACACAAAAGTTGCCGCAGTTGAATTCCATGCGGGTCAGTAGCCACCTTAAATTAATCTTCAAATGAATCGTTAATGTCATTCACGAAAACTCCCACTAAGCCCTGTACCGGTTTAATTACAGGTGCAATGTACCACGGAGGAGATTTCAGTCTTGACGGTTCGAATTACTAATTATATCTTTTGAGAAGACGATGACGGCCTTTAAAAGCTTTAATTGCTTTATGAGTTTTTATGCTTTGCATTCTCCTTATTTAAAGTGCACCTAACCCCCCAATTTTTTTTTTCGCTAGAACGAATCTACTTATTATTTAAAATAGTTCTGCGAAAAAATTTTTGAATTCCGTTAAATCCTCGATTTTCTGTGCCACGACGAAATCTCGAAAATAGCCCCAAAACACCGCCATTTTGTTTCACGACCGAGTTTGAGGAGAATGGGTCCAGCGGCTCTTGTGACGTCCACCCAGGAAGGTTGGATATCTCATTTCCTCTCATTTCCTTCAGGATGGTGCAATACACATTCGAAAAGTGCGCAGAAACGCCTTCCAGAGGTGCTATCGGCTGTTGCAGCAATATTCCAGATTTAAAGAAAGATATACTGTACAATTTACTGACGATGATCGGTGCAATAAAGACGTAAACGATGGTTGATTTTGTCGAACCGAAACAAGCGAACTGAATCTGTGAGAACCATTGAAGAACTCTCACTGGAATTTGTTCCGCAGACTTTCGAACGCTATTTTCATAAAGTTTCTGCTTAAAGCTAACCAGCAATTTGTAGAAATACTACCTACAACCTATATCTTCCAATCCCGCAGTATTTATAACATAACCGGCAAAGTTGTGTGATCCGGTCATGATCAAGAAGCGTTATACTGATATGTAAATAGATCGCAACTGTACGCCGCTAACCAACACTTATTTCTCTTTCGATTTCGATGAAAGTCGAAGATTAATCCTCTAGAATTACATGATAACAAAGTTGTTAGACTCGCAGAGTTTTTCGAAGGTTTGGAAATCAGCAGTGCGACAAAGATTCTGTGCAATAGCGTCGAAAATATGACCGCGTAACATTATCTGCGGACCGCTTAGGGAACATATCCTTTTCGCTTATCCGACGAATTTCACTGCAAACTTTGAGAACAATTTACATTGGTTATTTGGAGTTACGACTTAAAACGTGTGACAATGTGAAATCGGTAATTATATGAAATGTTTCCTTCCGCCTTGCTTCCCGCAGCTTCAAAAATACAGGTCCAAACAATACGATTTTCAATCGATCGAAGCCAATGTTTTGGAGGTCATCAAGTCTCGAGAACTGCAACACGTACGTCGCTCTTATAAACATGAAGCATTCAACTGAAAGTAAAACACAAACTGGATTTAACAGAACCTTGACAAAATACATTCTCGGTAAGGACAAATGTAAACGGGCTATAAACACGCGTGGGAATCTTATGTTTAGTTGACGAAATTACCATCCAAAGCAGTCCTTGAGTTTTCTTTCCTGCTTTTCGTTTGCCTGCTCCTCCACTTCGTATCTAGCTTTCCATTCCTAATATACAAGCAGCTTGTCCGCAAAGACGTCTTCCCCCTCGTCGCTTGAAATATTGTAAATTGCTCTCAAAGCTCTAAGCAGTGAGTTCACAGTTGTCGAACGTGCTCGATCGAAGTTTATTTCGGAGCCTTCCGAATCGAAACTTAACTCTGACTCCCGTGACGAAAAAGAAATGATTCTGAGACAAAACTTGGACGTTTTAGTCCCAAAATACATCGGAACGATTAGTTTTGCGTTCTATTTTCTCGAGCAAATACAGAGAGTTGACTGAGGCGCCACTGTGTTTGGTTCCTGGGTAGACGTCATCAGGTACCGCCGCCCCAGACTCCCTAAAACGCGGTTGTGAAACACTTAATCGCGACTTTGAAAGGGCATAGAAAATCGAGGATTCAACCAAATTCAAAAATTTCTTCGCCCAAATGCTTCAAATAAAGTCTAGATTTGTTTTAGCGAAAAAAAATTTGGGGGTTAGGTGCACTTTAAAAAACATGGTACATAGAGTTTTGTGCAACCGAATAAGTGCTGCAACTTTACCGCTCAGTGAAAAACGAAATAAAGGAAATGATAATATTAAATGAGGAAACTGGAATTAAAGCACTGAAAAAGTTCTGCACGGTATTTACGCACGCGTTCTGTCCACTAAGCTCCCTTGTTTGATATCTGAAACATGTCCAACCCTTGCTTGGATACCGTGTGGTCTATGTACTTAATCTTGTGTTTTTACTGTCCTCGAAGTCTGTCTTCTTCCTTAAAGGCTCAAAATTTTGAGAATAAACCCTACTTCTGTTGCATTTTCCAACGAGATTCCTGTTATCGACTAGCTTATAAAGGGACCAATCTTTATTTCACCTAGCTTGTAGCTGGAACAATAAATTGTATTACGATGGAGAACGCTGGAAGGAAAATGGCGTCGATTTTTACTGCACCAGTTCTGATCAAAGAGCAAGGCCTGGCTGCTATGTTGATAACGGTAGAGTGCTGTGCACTGGTTGGTATAATTCATAAAGCTTTGTCCCAATGAATATGGTGGTTGTTGTTGTTGTTTTGCTCTGTTTTGTCTTTTTATTTAGACATATTTGTCATTGTTTTCCCTAAAGCACCTAGGCTTATCAAGGGAGGTTACAATAATACAACTTTTACTTCATTTATTCAGGATCACAAACAAACCCACAAGCAAACAACACACACAGTTTGCGCTGAGAAAAACGATTCCAGCTTACATGTCTAGAGATATTTTAACAATCAAACAGTGGCCACTGAAAAGCGATTAATATCGCTTGTTGGTGTTGTTGTTGCTCAGTTGTTATTGCTGATGATGTAATTGTTGTTGTAGATGTTGTTCCTGCAGTTCTAAGCATTCGCTCTGTGATTAAGTTGTGGTTTAGCACAGGTTCATTCTGTTTTCGAGCCTCAATTGGTTCGATAGTGCCTCTCCAAAGGTTTGAAAAGCCCGTGTATAAGAACCTGGAATTTTTCCACGTTAGCCTAAACAGGTTTTACACAGTAATGTATGACTGGTTAATGTGCAAAGGGGGTCTAAATAGAGAATTTTAGCCTAACAGGTTCTTAGAATCCAGGTTGTTATACTCGGGGTTTTACTGTGTCTCGGTTATTGTGCAACTGAGTGAATCAAGCAATCAAGCAATCAACCGATCATTTAATTAAAAAATAAATCGTCTATCAGTCGATCTATTAACCCACGTGAAGTTTGCTACATGTAGCTCAAAAACTTGTTCAAAATAGCCAGTGTAAGGATTAACAGTAATAAAAACCTGGTTACAAAACCAAATATACCTTTCTTTTAACTACAACTCACTTACCATCGATTTTAAAGAAGCAAACTTTACATTAAAGTATATATTGACATCCAGCTTAGAGGACACAAGGCAAAATGATTATTCTTATAATTTTATAAGAGTGAAAATTCAATAGTTCCAATCTTAATTCGTTAGAATTTAGATAGATCTGGAGTTTCCTGCCCTAAGTGATAATTAAACTGGCTGCAGGCATTAGGGCATCTAACATGCGGCTAGTGCTGTTTTCGTTGCTTCTTGGTTACTTTTGCCGTTTAGAGAAAGAAGGATCTTATACGGTTTAATTAAAAACATAAATTGCGTTTTATTTACAAATTTTCATCACAAAAAAGCTTCGATATTCTTGTAAAAATATTCTTTTATAAAAGATAACAACAACAAAGATTACTTGGCTTACGACGAAACGTTATGGCAAAGATTCTCTGCACGTTAAGTAGATCATGGTCACGACTAATAGTCAACTAAATTGTATTAGAATGTATAATCAAGGCTGTTTTTGTATACACTGTAATTCGTTGGTGATTTTTCAAACTTGACCACTGAATTAAACCCAGTCTGGAACGCGGGTTTCTGTCACGTTTTATATATGTAAATATATAAGTAAATTTGGTTGAACTCACACACATCAATGTTACTCGTGGCTTTTCTTTGACCTTTCTTGATATTTCCTGTTATATCGATTTCATTTTAGGGATAAGAGAGTTGTCTTTAATATCAAACGGTGACCTTTTCTTGTGTGAAAGTGGTGATGAGATTAGATCGCTTGGGGACAGATGTAACATCCGTCCCAATTGTGGCGATCGATCAGACGAGAGGGATTGTGATCAGTGTAAGTTATTTTGTTCGGAACTATGTACGTTAGAAGAGAGGAAAAATGGAAATAGGTTACACTTTAAAGAAGTTGGAACTGGAGAATAGCCTACGCAGATTAATAGTAGATAGGTAAACGGTACATGTCATTTTCCTACTCTTTGATTGATGAAGCGATTAATTGAAATATTCACGGAAAATTCGTCTAGTAGAGCTAAACTGCGTGTGTCTTGAATTTGTTAAAACAATCCCGAGCGCTACACCTGTTAGATGTATCAGGAGACGTTCGATCTTTTTGTCATGGAAATAGGCATACTTTAATTTTTTTTTTTTTTTCCCGTAGAGAAATATTTTTCAGTTCCCTTCTCCGCTCTCTCTCTCACTCTTTTTTTTTTTTTTTTATTATTATTTTTTTTTATTTTACACTTTTTGTATTATATTTTTTATTTTATTTTCGGTACAAGAATTATCACAGGAAACAAAATTTCAACTCTTATTTTATCGTCACGGTGTCCCACTCATGACGTATTGTTACTTCTTTTAACAGACTTCTGTGCTCCAGAAAAATCACAAGGTTTTCTTTGGACAAGAACACCAGTGGACGGAGAAATTCTGAAGCAATGTTCCTTAATTAACTCCAACTGGACAGGTGACAGCCTATTTAATTTGTTTTATGAGTTTTAATAGTTTTCTGATCTAAGATCTAGGCAAGTTGCCGATTAGGTGCCTTTTTGTTCAGACGAAGCCGAGTACAATAATAATAACAAATCATCTAAGAAAAAAACAAAAATAAAGAATTGTGTCTTTATTGACACATAGGCTCCTTCCCCACTACGCCGGAGGAATTTGACAACGCAGCTTTATTTCTATGGCTAGGCCAACCGTCCACACTAATCCGTCACCAGAGCTTTTCGTAACTTGATAGTCTTCAAACCTGTGGAATTTGAAAATGCGGGCTCTGAATTTTAGTGTAAACAGAAAACATTTTGAAACAAGTGCTTTTCGAAAACGATGGCGTCACGATAATCATGTGATTTTCCTGGGTGAATTTTCCTCAAACGTAAATCCAAAATGGCTTGTGATTGTTGCGTTTTTAAGTTCCTCCGGCGTAGTGTGAACGGAAAAAAAATGATGTGTTTTGGGAGTGAAACTTCCGATTTCAAATAATTCCAATGGACAGGGCCTTAGAAAGCTTCAAATTAGCCTCACAATCACATATTCTTTTCGATTAAAGAACAAATATGGTTAAACCTCCCAACTCAAATACAGTTTCCGATTGGAGGAGAACTTGTCACGTGTCATGGTTCAAAACTCACTAACTCCCCAGGGCGAACGAAACTCACTCTAGGGAAACAACAACTTGAACTTTCGACGTGCACGTGGTCAAGTCGAGCACCTTCAAACCGCGGCAAATTTGTTGTGCCAGTCGACGTGATGTCAAAAAGCCGCTGAAGTCGGGCAACGTCTCTTACTAGAGAAGACATTCATTATTCAAGAAAAGGGATTTATAATTGCAACAACATATCAGATTAACAAAGGGGAAAATTTGAACATTTTGTGTCTTCAAGCTTTTAAATTTGTCGCCAAAAAATGGACCGCCTGCGTTCGGCAACTCGCTCTTCGATCGCTGTCGCCAGGTAGGAAAATGTTTGTGTCATTTACTTAACAAATAGATTCCATGTTGCCGTGCGTCTGTTCAGTAATAGATCACAGATGACGTGGTAAGAACAAACAAGTGGCACACGAGGCGATAGTCGAGTGTGTCACTGATGTTCTTACCACATTTTGACGTCTTTTGTGATCTATTACTGAACAGACGCACGGCAACATGAAATCTATTTGTTTTATATAATAATGAAACAAACTACTACCGATAAAGCTTTTTTTATATCAAAATCTTGCAACATAACTCGAAAGCCGGCCTTTGCCCACTTTGGCGAACACGAAAAAAGCCATTTGACGTAATCTATTGTCTATACAAATTGAAGCAATCTCATTGGTTGCTATGCGTAGCAAAGAATTGTGATTGGTCCTGGAAAATCACGCCACTGTCAAACTTGACTCAGGCGTCGCTTCTCGTGGAATGAAAACTTACAGCGAAAGCAGAATTGAACTGCGAAATCTACAAATCTCAAAGAAAACGCTGAATAAGTCAAGTCAGTTTTTGTCACCAGAGCAGCCCTGTGAGCCGAAAAGCTTGGATGTTGCCTCGAATATTGCAGGAGTTGAAAAACTACGCTCGGAAAACTTGCGGCTGCGGTCAACCTGGAGGTCACTCGATTCGAGTTTTGAATGAAAGGAGCGTTAGTGATGGTGGAAATTTGTGTCCTCTGTGGTTGGTGATTCTCAAATCAGTTTGAAATAGTGTCGGAGACACCTTTTAGCTGCGATGCAATTGGCCGTGAGCTGTAGTGAGCTATACTTTGCTCGCTGGTGTGCCCTGAAACGGACTGGAACATTCGCATCGGAAAGCAAGGTTATGTGTTTATTTTAACTGATTTTAAGAAGTGGTTTTGATGTTTCATTCCAGACAATCACTGTGTCAACAATTATTTTGAGACTGAGAAAAGTTCAATGTTTTAAGTAAATTAATCTCATAAACATTTTGTTTATTGGGTTTGTTAAATTCGAGTCAAAGCAATGGTTCTCGGCTTACCAAGACTAATTTTGTGTTTGGTTTAGTCTCGCTCGACTGCCGACTGAGAATGCTCGAGTATTTTTTCTGAGTCATTGTCTAAAACAGAAACGGCTTTACCTTTCTTCTTCCTGCTAGACTATGCTTCTGGTACCTGTTCAATGCCTGGACAAGACTTTCTTGTACCTTATCTTTTGCCCAGTCATGTAAAATATTATCTAAATTCTTAAAACTTTCCGCCATTTTAAAACACAGAGGGAAAAAACTTTGAAATGATGACGTCAATCGTGCGTCTGTCCTCTAATAGATCATAAGCGAGAACCAATCAAAATGCAAGAATAACTTGGGTTATTATATAAAACAAAATATGCTGTTCCTCTTCAAGTCAAATACAGAATTCTCGAGTGAAGCATTAGAAGAGGGCAAAGCAACTATGGTATTGTTGTAACGCCTTCTCAGTCGTTTTGATTGTGTGACACATCCCGTCACGCCTTAGTTTGAGATACAGAACCTTTAGTGGACTTCTTCTCGAGCGAAGGAGAACGTTTTGAAACGCTACTTGGTGTTTTTGTAGCTTCGCTAACTGGTTTAGTTTTAGCTTCAGCCGAAGCCACTTATGAGTATGGTTCATTACAGTCTTTGACAGTCCCGAACCCGGATGGGATTGTACTGTTAGACGTATGACTCGTACTACTGCTTTCTCGCATCCCGTTTCATACCAAAAGGCGGGTGCTAAAATTGTCTTTATTGTTTGTCAGCTTCGAAGAAAAAGACTGTGATCGTGTCGTTTCGGTAGGACAGCTCGGTTTGACCTGCCGCTCGTACTGTAGGCGCCGTCACCTTCCGACGTCAAGCAAATCATTTTTTCGCGGTTATTTCTATTTTGAGTCGGGAGGTATAACAAAACACTTAATGCCTGGCCCCTCGGGAAACAGTGAGTTTTGCTTCCCCTCGACCCTCGATGTTTCCCTCGGCTTCGCCTCGGGGAACATTGAGGTCTCGGAGAAACAAAACTCACTGTTTTCCTTGAGGCCAGTCACTAAGTGCTTGTTGTTCTTGTTCAACTAAGAAGTTTCATCGAGATATGTCGAATAAATAATCATACTTTCGAAATTCCATGAAAGACGTTCTTTTTGTCAGTTGTATTCCTTTTCCCATTTTTCGAAATGTTGTCGTTAATGTTATTGTTGTTGTAGTTGTTGTTGTCGTTGTTGTACCCTGACATGATTAACTAAAGTAAACGTAACTATGTTATCAGCTATACACGCTCAATTTTACATCCACTAGGAGCATTTGGTAGTAAATGTACTCGCAAAAGTTACAGCACAGTTTGGATCCACAAGAATACCTGCGACTGTGAAAAGAAAACGTTGGTAGAGTACTTTAAGAAAAAAGTAAGTTTCAGCTGTTCGTTTTCTTTTATCCCACATGCCCAGTAAAAAGATAAGTTAATAACAGTTACTCCAAATCTAGATAATTGAAAAATGCTACCGGTGAATAGAAGGCGTTGAATTTACACCAAATCCAATCAGATGCAGATTGTGCATCTCCAGTTTATATGTCAAATTTTTAACCCACGGACAAGGGGTAAGCAAATTGTGGTAAATGCCTCCCACAGCCACCCCTAACTGTTCTTCTAGGCCATTTGAAGCAGCCATATCAACATCATTTAGACATGCAGGTTGAACCAAGTGTCGTGTTTTTGACAAAACTCTTCGAATTCATTTTTACCTTTATTGTTTGTATTTTCTACACTTTTTTGAGCACTATCACAGAATTAGTGCGTTTTTGCATTCTGTCATCATTTTGAATCATTTTTCTACCAGCTTGAAATTGTGATGTTTTCTAACTTTCTGAGAAAAGAGTTAAATGATACTCGTAATGCCTTAGTACTACGAAAACCCAAAGGGGGTGTCACCATCCACCCTCCCCGCTATACCACGGTGGGGTGTGTGTTTGCTTGTACACCCAGTAATTAAATCCATAGAATACAAAGAGCCTCTTATGGCCAGCACAGAATAGCCCATTTCCGAGTTGACCTAGGCCTCTCTATTAAAGCGAGGCCTGCTGCACAACCATTCCTATGAAAATGAGTTCAATTTGCAGGTGAATGAAATCTCATTTTCATATGAAAAGATGGGCAGCAAGACTCGCTTTGCGAAAGAGGCTTAAGGTAATCAGTCGGAGACGGCCAGTTGCGTCTTTGTTTTATGATAATAGTCCAGTGTCGAGTTAACCAGGATCGCTCAATAAAGGCTAAGACGCATCTGCACACACACACACACAAGAATGCGCTAATATTTGTTATCTCATGTTCATTACCTTTTAACCTCAGCCTAAAGTAAAATAATATTTTACTTCAGGTTGAGGCCAAGATTGTGCAGATGAGTCTTAACCCTCGGATGGCGGATCCAAAATGGCTGGCTTAATGACGCCATATGACCTCAGCTGACGTCATTACTCGCAACAAAAAAAAATCGTCAACTCGTACAGCAGGCTGAGGGCTAAATATTAAATACAAAATAGTTTAAAATATTGATTAGGTTATTGACCAGGCTTGCTCAGTGAAGATGGCCGGATATTGGTCAAATACGCAAAAATTTAACTGGACCAACATCCAACCATCTTGACCGAATAAGCTTTGTCAATAAAGGATTTATTACAATTTACTATATGGAAAACGAACGCTATTTTCTTGTGGGACACAGCGAGTAACCCCGTAAGCGGGTAAGTTAGCTCCATCTTGCCCCCTTATATCCACCCCCACTCCCTCCCCCCTTGCCCCCCCCCCCCCTTCCGTACGATGGAGGTATGAGTCTTCGTGTACGCCAGAGAGTTAAATATTTTTAATTAGCAGCGAGTTTCCGGTATTGGTATATTATTATAATACTTTATTATTGTTTCTATGTAACTTTAACCAATTCAAAATATTAATGACAGTAGTGCATTTCTAAACTGTTTTTGATTAGATTGCAGATTTGAACGAAAGCAACTTCATAAATGTGTCAAAAGAAATGGCTACTTCAGCAAAAGCGCACGAATTCACCAACCCTAAAGCTTTTCTCGACATGTTCAAGGATCTTTTCCACGCCGCAATAACGAAACTAAAGCCACTAACTCACCAAAATGCTGATATAGCACTGTAGTACTGTGAGGTATGAGCTCTTCAGACGAAAGATTTACCTGTGGTGAACTGATAACCCCCTTGTGGGCTTGGGGCCTAATTAATACACGATGTTGTGACTGTTGTCGGCATAGTAACTGAGGCTTGATAACTTCTTGTACACAGATTCCATTCCTCGTATTAAACGTCTTTTCCCTGCATCTTTTCCTTCGTTTGGTCCACCATGCGGTCATCCACCATTCCACGTTTCTGCTACAACTCCTTTCGTTCTTTATTCCTTAGGCAGCCTTAATTATTTCGCATCCTTCCTGTTTTCCCATTCCGTAGTCTCCTTCACTTTGATTAGTTTGAATGTTTTCCAGAAAGCGAAATATGTAACAGTCAAGACAATCACGCTGAAAGCGGCTATTGCTTAATAAGTTCCCCCTTTCTGAACTTCAAAATATAAAAAGACAACTAAAGTTATGTCTATACATACCTACTGTACACTAATAGGCAGCAAGCAGTATGTTTTTTTTGTTTGTTTTTTTTTTGGTTCCAAGACATGTAGAAAAATGCCTCTAACCGGCTGGATAACGAAGGTGGTGAAAGCCGCATAGCTGCATTCTTCAAACCAATTCCTTGCAACTGTATTACGTATAGCTACTCCATCATCGCATAAACACTTCCATGCAAAAAGAAATGGTACTTTCTACTTCTGACTGCCATTACAATTATTGTCGTCAGATTTGATTATCGTAAGAATGATCCGTAAACTTCTTAGTCAAAGCTGCTTGTAGTGGGTCTGTATGGGGGAGGGGGGGGGGGGGGGGGACTGACTGGAATCTCAGATTTCAGAGGAATGGTCGACGATTTCTCAGCTATTAGTTAGAATTTCAGGCCATGTTACATATCTTTGATCTCAGCTATGAATTGAATACGAGTTACTTCTCAGCCGACATTCAAGTAGCATCTATACCTTCATCCTCCTTGAAAGGTCAAACTACTTATGCAGTACGCGTGTTTCTAGTAAACTAACTTTTGTGTGCTATTTTTTATTTCCTCTTAGCACTTCATCCAAACTGTACTTTACTCTACTGTTTTTGATCGGTCACCATCATTTAGATTTTGCGATCCTAAATTGGTAAGCTACTCGATTTGCACTGGAAAGTACAAAACATTTTGGGTTGTACGTTGTACATTCAATCAAATTACCTTGGTTTTTCAAGAGTCAGAAACCATCGTATTTTTACCACGTGCTTGTGACGTCATCAATTTATCATGAAATCCAATTGCATATGTATTTACCTCTCCTTCTATGAACTATTTTTGTAAGCCAAGCACACTATGTCTAAAGGCTACTCACGACTAAAATGTTCCCTTCCACAGGTAGATGACCGAAACTTTCTGGTGGGTAGAGCATTGGAATTCCTCCGTCAAGCTCCCCAAAACACTACAGCCTACAATACTGGTTCCAATCTAAGATTTCCTCCTGACGAGCCTCTGCTGTGAGTTAATCACGCACGTGCTATTTAGTAACAGGACTATGTGTAAAAGCAAGTACTAAAGTTTTCAAGAGCCGTCTTTTTCAGGACGCAGAAAACGATTTTCTCTAAGCATCCTGGGTAGAAGCAGGAAACAAAGTATCCATTTTGCCACCTGATCTCAGTACTTCGACTGTTAAGGGGGTTTTCATTCCAGGCTCTCAATCCTGCAACATGGAAACGAGGCTGGACTTAAACAACTTACAAAAGCGAGGGAAAAAGACTACCAAAATGCAGGAAATGAGTTGCATAATTGCTGATTGGCCACTAGGAATGTCAGCATAACCATTAATAAGATGTTATTTAGTCACGTGACCGGCGAACATTTGTCACGTGACACTAAGAAAAGTCAGGAATTATTCCGTACCTGAGGCTGGACACTTAAATTAAGTCTTTAATTCATTCAAACTAAAATGGAAGTGATTACTGTTTGAATAATGATAAGTAACCTTTATTTAAATACTATAAGTAATTGAGCTTGATAAGTAATTAAGCACGATAAGTAATTAAGCTTGATGATTGCAATTTAATATCTGATAATTTCTTAAGTAAAGCCAATGATAATGCGGTTAATAAAAAGATTTATAAAATCATATCTGTACAACAGGAATGTGACAAATAGAGGTTTGGGAGGGGTTGCTGCGTGGCGTGGAGACGGAAAACTCATTTGATCACATTCTCGATGACTAAGCGCTAGAGCAAAAGAGTTCCGGTAAACTGGTAGGAGGGCTTTCTGGAATCACCTGAGCAGACTCTGATAGAGATTGGTGGCTTATATCTTACAACGAGGAGCTATATATATAAGTTGTCGGAGGATACGGAAACTATGTTTAACGTCAGAGGTGGGAGTGAAGGTAATACAGTCGAAGTTCTCCTTACGACCACTCTCTTAAGCGACCAGCTCTAGTTACGACCACCTTTGAGAAACCCCGTTTAGACTGTGCCTTAAACTTTGTAATGAGAAAACTCTTGTAAGTGACTGCTCCCGTAAGCGACCGCGTTCACTTTTGGGATTGCCCAATTGGATTTTTTCGTTGTTAGTAAGCCCTTGTAAGCGACCACGCAAAGTCTTTTACTTATAAATCAACCCTTTAATGAAACTGCACACTGCGTTACTGGTTAGATCAACTCATTAGTTCAACTAGTATTTAGTATTTAAATTGAACTTAAAGTTTAGTCATGTCTACATCAGATATAAAGACACTCGTTATAATAAACATTAATTTATTTTGCGTTTTCTTTATGAGTCATGAATGAGTTTCTGAAGCTCTCGTAAGCGACCACTCTTTGTTGTTTTACCACGCGGTCGCTTACGAGACCTCACTTTTTTTTAGCGACCAGCTCTAGTAATTACCACTTTTTCGAATTTGCGATGTGATCGCTTACGAGAGCTTCGACTGTAGCATAGAGCTCGGAAAACCAAGGGTGCATCGAAGGGTGCACCGAGGGTGCACCGAACAGCAAACTTAGTTGCAGTCACAACCGGAGATGTTGTCAACAAAGAAAACAAACATGACCTGCTGGGCGAAGAGGAAATTGGCCAGATTGTCGTAAAAGGGTTTGTCCAAGATAAGTTAATCAAAAAATATATAGGTGAAATTTCATGGCAGCGTCAAACAACAGAAATTCAAGACCTTTGAAACCTTGGACTTTGTACCAGTTTCACTGGATAACAACTAGACGATTGCCATAAAGGCAGACAGGGACCTCTTGAGGCGTTTTGTGGTAGCCTTAGAATCTGTGACATCGATTTAGATGAACAGTTGGAACTTTCTCCTCTCTCACTTTCAACTGCAACGCCCAATGGTAGTCTGAGGAAACCATAAGCGAAGTTCGATTTCAGCTAGATATTGCAAGAGAATGATTATCAGAGCCAGCCCCCATCCGCAAGATAGTCCCCTATCCCCTATATTCTTGTAGTTCCCTATCTGCAAGAATGAAGCACGTACCATACAGACATTTCGAGGGTTGTGTGGCAAGTTCAGTACGTATGTTACTTCCCACTTTTGTGATAAATGCACCAGATTCGATGTATTATTTGATCGCTATCTCCCAAATTCTATCAAAAGAGGAGAAGAAGTTTTACCTCAAAGTAGGCTTGAGCGGGGGCATCAGGAGGAATACGGAGAGCAACTGGAAACAGAGGATTATTGGACATTAGAATAGTTTCATTGTCTTAGGTTGGTCTAGCCCATTTTTTTGTCTGTGGAAATGCCACAAGGCTACAATGCACATCCTTTCGTTTAGCTGGTTGTTGGCGGTGGGTTTAGCGAAGTACTGAAGATATGATCATCTGATATGTCGAGGGACGACTTTGAAAGGCTGGCCTCTAACCACGAGGACTGAGGCAGATATGAGAATTGTACTCAATGCTAGGAATGCTACCGTCTGGGACTACAGTCAGCAGGTTAACGTTTTTTGTCGTGACGCAGTTGTCTTAAACTCCCTTTTTGCACACTGGGAAGATCTTAGTCACGTATTTTTCCGAACCTCTAGAAGACATTTGTACATACAATGTTTGCAGGGGAAGAAGGCACTGCTTGCGTTTCATTCCACAACTGGGTATTATACAATGAGGCACTTTGTCGGTATGCAGAAGCAAAAGGGGTATAGAGCCTCCGACGGTCGTTCACCGGAGCTGGTTGAGCACTGCGGCGAAGAAAGCATCCAAAAGGTTAACGCAATTGCCGACAACGAAGAAGCTTGATTCCCTTCACCATACAGAAGATTCTAAGGCAACTCCTCCTACAGCGATTCAACCACTAACGAGGTACCGATATGGAAGATGGCCCGTCAACCTTGTCCTGCACTTCCCAATCCATATGGCAATGGATGGTTCTACAATGAAAAAAGGGTTTTGAAGCGCTAGCTGATATAAAACATAGGATAAAATATCTGCAGCATGTTTGGAATTGGGGTTTTGGGGTTGTACACGTGCAGGCAATTGTTGGCATAGAGAAGATGTAGTTGTATTTGCTTGGCCATTCGGTGTGCCAAGGCAAGAAAGTGTGGAAACTTTTGCAGCAACACTAGAAACACTACAATCCGAATTAAGCTTTTACACAGCTTAGTAGCAAGAAGAAACACTGGGGAAACACCAGAAACACTTCAGCAAATGAGAGTGAAGCTTGTGCATAGCTGATCAGTCAGGAGTCGACCGTTTTAGAACGGGAGAGAATTGTAAGGAAAGGAATACTCGAAAGTTGTCTAAATTTGATTACATTACGATTTCCAGTAGCCAATTAGCAATGCGAAATTATTAATGTCCAAATCTTGCCGCTGTTTCTTCCTCGATACAGCTTCGTTTCTATGTTGCATCAGGGAGAAAGAAAAGCTTCCTGTTGGTACGAGTTCAGAACATGAGTATTCGACACAGTGACCACAACATAAAAATACAGTTAGTATGAAGCGTATTTTTCCATAAAACTGAATCAAAAAGGTGTCATGTTTTTAATAATTTTCACAGCTAAGTCACGTGACAAGCATGTGCAGCCACGTGACCCATTATATTATACGGATGTCGATGTCAATACAGCGCCAATTGTGTATGTCCAATTGTTTCTCTAATTATCTGCTTTTTGGATGTCTTTTTCCTTGCTTTTGTGAGTTTTCTTGGTCCAGCCTCATTTCCATGTTGTAGGATCGAGACCCTGGAAGAAAACCCCTCTTAACGGTCGAAGTCCTTATATTCGAGATGAAAACAGCAATATTCCTTATCAGAGTAGTGAAACGAAAATGTTTCCTGCTTCTGCCCGAAATGTTTTCAGCGAAAATGAAAAATAAGCCCTTTCTGAGACAGTGCCTCCTGACTATTTGGCTCAGCCCAGATAACTGCATAGTCAATAATTCTAGGCCCGGTTGTTCAAAGCCCGATTAAACTAACCCAGGACAAGCGATAATTCGATTTCAGTGTTGTATTTTTGGGATAAGGTTTTCTTTTTGTATTGTTTATCCTTCAGTTATGAGCTTGAGTAATCTCAAACTGCATAAAACATAAGACGTGAAAAACTTTTTTATACAACAAACATTGATGCTGTGGTTGAATTTTAATCCTGTATTAGCGTTAACAGGTTTTCGAAAAACCCGGCCCTGGGTACAAGATTATAAAGAATTAGAGAATAAAGAATACTTGTTATCGCTAGTTCATTAGTTTTAAATACTGTTTTCCTATGCATTAGGTGCCAGTTCTTCTCTCGTAACTCTGATTATTTGACGAGTTAGCCGTATTACTCAGTCCTAATCAAAGTGGTACTTCCTTATTAATTGCCAAAATGCTATTTTGGCTCGGTTTATTTTGAGATTTGTCACAAAGCGTTCAGTCATATCACTGGAGTTTGCAAGTGCTAAGGTCACCATTAAAGCTTTGAGCTTGTGCAATTCAAGGCGCAGCATTTTTTTTTTTTTTTTCTGGCTACAATACCAACAGCAACTAACCGTATTAATTTCTTTAAATTTCAGTTTGAGCGTACGGGATAACTTCATTATATCACTTACCCAAACAATTACTATAGCAAGGAAAAAAAATGATTGTTAAGTTAAATACGTCTCCACTTATACCACCAGAGGTGATTAAACCTACCTCAAGAGTTACCAACAGAAGCAATAACGTGACTGCAGGAAATGAGACAAGCCCAGGCAAGAATATAACAACAACTAAAAACTTGGTATGTCAAATGCATGTCATGCATGTCTAAGGGCCTGTTTACAAGGAGAGAGGATTACCCTAGCAAGCAGGTTACTCTAGCAAGCGAGTTACCCTAGCACTCACACATTTCCTCTTTTTTTCTTCGTTGTGTTTTTACAAGGCAGCCAGGGTTACCCGGGTAGGCTGGCTACCCTATCTGCGTGTAAAGGTTACCCTGGCAGGCGAGTTAAATTTTACCCTTGTAAACACTCCAGGTAGGGTTAATCAGCCTACCGGGGTAACTTTCTACTTGTTTCCAGACCCTTTGAGTGTAACCGCGCATTAAGTTGTCTCGGGTTGTAGGGTTACCCTAGCTGTGAAATTTTGCTTGTAAACGCGGGCTAGGGTGTCTGGAAAACCCGAATAGCAAATAGCGAATAGTCACGAATAGCGAACAGCGAATAGTCCGGAATAGCGAATAGCGAATAGTACGAATAGTGCGAATAGTCTCGAAGAGTGCGAATAGTGGCGAACAGTCTCGAATAGTAGCGAATAGTAGCAAATAGTTGCAAATCGTGGCAAATAGGGTATCCAGTATCTCGCAGTCAATCTCGCAGCAATGTAGGATGGGATTTCCCCGCTTAAAAGCACAGACGCTTATCAGGGCAAAGGGTGTTTCTAAACGTATACGTAATTTCGTCTGTTTTAACCGCTGCAAAAGCGTAAATACTTCTTTATTAGGTTATCCTTGTGTTTTCTGTTTTCTTAATGACGGCGATGGACAGCCCTAGCCTGAGTCCGGAGAAGAAAAGATAATAAATTCACTGAAATTCTGTTGATTATTTGGATAATTAATTTACGCAGGAAATTAGATCTGAAGCGGTGACTATTGATGACTACTCGTCACTATTCGTCACTTTTCGCGACTGTTCGCCACTATTCGCACTGTTCGAGACTATTCGCATTATTCGGGACTATTCGCTATTCGCTATTGGCGACTATTCGCTATTCGCTATTCGGGTTTTCCAGACATCCCCCGGGCTATCTTTTGCCCTCCGACTAGGGTTAACCCGCTTGCAAGGGTAACCGTCCCTCCTTGTAAACTGGCCCTGAGGCAGGGTCCACACTACGCCTTAGAAATTTGAAAACGTAGCTTCAAGTCTATGGTTAGGCCTACCGTCCAGACTAATCAGTCACGAGAACGGGGCTTTTCCAGCGGAAAAATTTGGAGGAATTTGAAAATGACGGCTTTCTGTTTTCGTGTGGACGGAAAATATATTGGAAACGGACCTTTTCGAAAACCTAGACGTCACGATAATTATTTGATTTCTAGACCGAGTCTTCCTGAAACACAAATCCCAAATGACCGATGATTGTTACGTTTTAAAATTCCTCCGGCGTAGTGTGGACGGAGAACATTTCACGCGTTTCCAGAGTAAAACCTCCGTTTTCAAACCTCTCCGGCGTAGTGTGGACGGGGCCAAAGTTCTGCATCATTTAAGTTGGGTTACGAACCTGTTTACACAAGATAACGAGCCCAAAGGATTAAACACAAGCAACGTCTCTATAAGAAATACCTTAAGGAACCAGTCGCCTTAGATAACTTTGCAGTGACTGATATTCACCGACAATAATAATCAGAAGCAGTACCCACTTAGCGTATTTAAGGGCTAAGTTTTGGAATATGCCTCAAGGATACAGAGATCCATCCACCGATAAAGTTCTCGAGTTACGATTTCAAGTCAGCTGGAGTAGTTCCGAGTAGTACGGAAACTCTTGATCCTATGGAATGAGCTTGAAATTACAAAGTGGACAGGAATTTCATCCGCTTTCCCATTGTCAATGATTTGTTTTTAAAAGATGTGGAAATGTTACTCTAGATTGAACTCCACCAAGTTCAAACCCATAATATCCGTTATATCATTCGTGGCAAATTGTGTGGTTTAATGACTTTACCAGTCCATTTGTTGTCATAATGTTAAAGGTTGACAACAAGAAGACTTCTATTCATTTTTCTTTCCATTTCTATACTTTTTGTCATATGCAACTTTATTCAAGACCAAGGAGCTTACCAATCAGCAAATAGAGGAAGCCCTGAAAGCCAATAACTGTACAAATGTAGAGTTTGACGAGGTAAAGCGAATTGCACGAATCAACATGTTTAAAATACTTAAATACCTATCAGAGAAGATATGAACTCCAGTTTTATTCAAATGCATTTTACCTGTAAAAAAGCACGCACTTAAAGCCTCAATTCTGTAAAGTGGAGAGAAACAGAGAACTAGCCTGAACTGTTGATAAAAAGACGGCGCAAGAAAATTAATTTACAATTTAATAATCAAAATTAACTAGCAATTTCCGTTTCTTTTTCCTGCAGTATTTTCTCAGTGTTACTTTCATGAGCTACTGAAACACTCGTGAAAGATTGTCCGAGCTCAAACAAGCTGTGGAATCACCCGCCCGCGGCTAGTGTTCTCATAGCATTTTCTAACACGATAAAAGAGGAGGAGATGGATAGAAACACCCAAACAAAAAAGTGCTCTATTTCTTTGTCTACTTGAGGTGTTTTGTTACCTTGATGCGCCTAACAGTTTCAAAACTCCTTTCGTTGGTACCTTCTGTTTTACTAAAATTTTACCCTGCTTCAATGGTCTGGGTGCTTTTGTTGGATAAAGTTATACTCTTCTATTTTTTCTGTTTTTTTTTCCTTTGTTTGTTTGTTTGTTTGTTTTTTTTGTGTTTTCAAGGGAACGGGAGTTTTCGTTTACAATCTAGACGGGTCAAAGGAATCTATCAGGCACAAGAAGATTCAAAGCAAGTTGGAGCTAGTGCTATTATGTATTTCAATGTCAGCTGTTATTCTGGCGCTCATACTGCTGACAGCATTGAGGTAAAACAAACATTATATGTAGCACATAAAAAGTAATTATATCGTGCCAATTTTATGTAGTACGTGTCTAGCTCAATTTTCAAGGTGGAGCAGTGAGTGACATATCACTTAGGAGTCACCAATCAGACACAAAAAGGCGGGCTCAATGTTACTACTGTATTTAGTGTGCCTGCACTGCTGTTTTCGGCCTCCTTATCATTCAGTAGCAACGCTACTTCCAATCTTAACTTTCAAGACTCCCTCCACCTCACCGTCTCCAGCCAAATATCTTCTGGTTGGATTTGATTTGGACTTTTTGATAAGGCTTTTTTAGACAACTGAACCACTGGCAAATGGCCCCATTTATGTCAAAAAGGGAATGAGGATTGTTTGTCGAACTTCTTAAGAGTCACTGACTGGAAATATCGAGAATGGTTGGCCAGGTTAGAAAAATCAGAAATCCTGAAACTTTGCCTAAAGAACGCTTTTAGGGGCACACTTTTGAAAATATTATTCCGATTTTCTTAGAATTTAAAGTCTTCGAGAAATTCGCAAAAATCGAAACTATAGCTTTTTGCCTCATTAAATATGCAAAAAATATCTGGAAAATTGACAAAGTTCTTGGTATTCGCATTGGAACAATTTACAAAACTAGAACTCGGGTTAAACTTAGCATAAGAGCTTTACTTTTCTTCTATCTAACAATAGGAAGTTTTAAATTTTTCAAGCATTTTGAAGGATTCCGTCGACCGTTGAAGAATTGCCTTTTCAACCTCCTATGAAAACGGCAAAAATTGCGTAGTTTTACGGGCTTAAAACGCATCTTGGTATGTCCGATATGGAACTAAAACAAGTACTGTGCAAAAGAGTGTCGTTTCTACTATAATAATATGGGAAACAATTTCTGGGCAATCGAGGTTCACACGGGTAAAGTGCAAAAGTTCGCGACAGTCTCTTCTCAAATTTGCATAATGCCTATGTTCAAAGAACTCTATTGTTGAGCACTCTAGTCTGTTTTTGTTCCATTTGTGGGCCATGCTTTGTGAGAAATATACAAAAAGAGAGTTGATCCATGTCGTTATTACAACATTGTTTCATTATTTCACGCAAGATACAGAAAACTACAGAAAAAGCCCAAGCTATAAGTTCAAAGTCACATAGACTAAACACGCTACATGCATTGCGTTACTGGCGTCACGTAATATTTATTTAATGAGCCAAAAAGCTATAGTTTCGTTTTTTTGCGAATTTCTCGAAGACTTTAAATTCTAAGAAAATCGGAAGAATATTTTCGAAAGTGGCCCCCTAAAAGCGTTCTTTAGGCAAAGTTTCAGGATTTCCGATTTTTCTAACCTGGCCAGCCATTCTCGATATTTCCAGTCAGTGACTATTAATCACGTTTTCGCAAACGAGTTAAACGAGAGCACTCCCCAACTCCATCCACGGAGTAAAAATGGAACGAGATAAAAAAAATAAAATAGATGTGGAAATTTGCGAAACACGACTTACAAGTTGCAAGATAGAAAACAAATGCCAAGTTGGAATCTATAGTCACAAAGTTAACATGGGATTGATCCATTACACAGGCTTAAAACGTCAGAGAGGCTCTTTATACACAAGAATCTTCTCTTGTCCCTGGGTCTTGGAAATCTCGTATTTGTTTTGGACAAAAGCTTGTTTGCTTCAAGACGGGATCATGTGGTATGTAAAAAAGTTCGAAAATCCTCTTCAAACAAATAGCGTTTTTCATTTGTGATCTACTTTTAAATTGAGTTTGAAAGAAAAAAAAAGTAGAAACTGGCACTCTACTGCTGACGAGACAAAAAACAAAAGCCCACAACTCTAAGAAGACATGTGGTTACAGGATAGTGAATGACTACAATGGTGCAAAAAAGAGTTGCGGAGTTTTAGTTTTATGGCAAAGTACAGCTAGTATTGTTTTAAATTTGAGTGCTTGACACACATGTTCTCTGCGTCAATGTCCGTAACATTAGGGACCCTACGTATAAGATGCGAGGACAGGAAGGCCACGTCATGGGAACGGCAGTGGACGCGGGAAGCTTTCTCGCCAGTCTCGTCATGTCGCCAAAAACAAAATGGAATTTTCGTTTAGCATGGCTACGTCAATGACTCGATCGTTTAAGAGCTTTTCACGAACAGTGACATCCTATACGGACGGCAGAAATCTTCTCTCATTTTAAGCTTAAACGATGGTGAACAGACGACGTTGAATTGATTTTTCTTGATATGCATGAAGCAAACATCTCTCATCTGTCAGAATTTCCTTATAAAGAAATTGTGCAAACGATCTTATCGACCTGGCTCGATCAGATGGCTTTTACCACGGAGCGTTTTAGAATCCTGTCGATGAATCCTGACTTAAGGTAAATATTTCACTGTCCATTTGGAATCGAAACAAGCATTTGTTACGAAACAAACATTACATCAAGCTCCGGGTCTGAAATATTGAAATAATCATTAATTTGCAAATGTGCATGTTATTTGGTCGATAGATGCTTCCAAGGCACGTAACAATCATATTTCTAATCAAAACCTCTCATAAACCGCTCAAATTCCTGCAAGATTCCTAGAGAACAATACTTTGGTACATTTGGTCAAAGCCGTGCCTGGTTATATGAGAAAGAAAGATAGAAAACTGCGAGAACATTGCCTACTCATCAAGATATGCAAGCGATGTCACGTCGACTGTCACGGCGTGTCGAAACGCTTGGGAAAACGAGTCTGCAATGTCCTGCATTTTGACCTCCTAGTGCATGGCGGTCAGATATTGTAGACATTCGTGACGCCGGCCGTAGCGCCATGTTTCTGCTAAACTCGAATTTATTTTACTCGAAATGACATAATACATGGTGACTGGATGACATAAAAGTGGCCGATGACATAACCGATGACATAATGGTGACTGGCTAAAGCCAGTAGCCACAAATACGTCACGGCAACTACATTGTATTTATTAATGAATGAACCCATGGGATCTGACTATTGGATCATTTGCAATTATATGTTCGGTTTCGCAGGCTATATGTTCGGCTGTGACAGTCTGTCAGTTCTTTTTTCACACTGCGTTGTTCACGTGGATGCTTGTAGAAGGAGTAAACCTGTACATGAAGTTGGTTAAAGTCTTCTCAGTGGAAAGGCAGTACGTTGCATACTTGGCAATAGGATGGGGTGAGCTGGAATTCCAATCATATCTTTCG
This sequence comes from Orbicella faveolata, assembly GCF_042242905.1. Taxonomy (NCBI): domain Eukaryota; kingdom Metazoa; phylum Cnidaria; class Anthozoa; order Scleractinia; family Merulinidae; genus Orbicella; species Orbicella faveolata. The sequence continues at coordinate 6,304,101 of NW_028301536.1, read as the reverse complement.
ATGATATCGTTTCTCAATTTATCTTCTAATTAACAATTAGATTATGAGCTCTAGATTTCTATGAGGTGATAGTTGATGAGGCCGAAGGTAGAATCAACTTTTAACTTATAGAAATCGAGAGCGAACAATCTAATTGTTTTAGTAGAATTCTAACTAAATTTTTCTTTAGCTAAACATTTCCAATTTTTTTTTTTGTACATCGTATTACGCTTTAGAAAAATCGCGCGGACTGAATTGTTGTTTGGAATTTCCTGTTGTGTACGCGCACTCTTAAGTTTTTTCAACATTTTCTAGTTTTTTTAAGTTACGAACCTGTGAATGCCCTTCAGTTTAGTCTTCTGAATAGTTTCATTATGCATTTGTTTTTAAATATTCTTCCGTAACGAGAAAACTTCGCTATTTTACAGATGATCTAAAGCCACTGGGTTTTAAATAACAATTCGATTTTGAGCTCGAGATTTCTATTTAAACAATAGAGTATTTCTGTCGAGGAACTATCGGCTGATAGTTGCCCCGCGGAAATGTCCATAAAACAAAGCGAAGCTTCAAGGGCAAGTTTGCTAGTTTTAGAACATCAAATTTCCAAGGGGCAACTATCAGACCGATAGTTCCGAGACATAGACACTCTATTGTCTTTATTATTCACCACTATATTTTATTCCGCGCGCCAATTCAAGCACCTTAGTCGGAATTATTTTCAACATTTTTAGATGAAAGCCGCGAGAGCCAAATGTCAAATTTGAAGAAGAAAGCAGACAAAAACCCACTTAATACAATTTAAATTGTTTATTTTCTTTGAGCCCGCTTGTGTAGACTTGTTTACAGAAAACATTTTCACGGATGAATACTATCCATCCATGTATCTTCTTCCGACGGGCACGATGGGCTGATAGTGTCTTTCCGCGGATGAACACTATCGCGTCATGTGATCAATTTAAACTAATAACAGTCGGATAAAATTTAGAGGTGAGCTATTACGCGTGATAGTTGACGAGAGCGAGTCAAATAATCTAATTAATTCAGTAGAAATCTGCTAGTCGTTCAAACTTTATCTAAATTCCTTCACAGACACTTCGAAAACGCAAAGAAGCGGCCATCATTTTGTTAAGAAGGGCACACTACTACGCTACTCATTATCTATCACAGAATAGATAGTCAGTAGCTTAGCCAGTCAGAGAAGGGGCATTCGTGATAGAACGCTAGTAGATTTACACTAGTGTCTGATAGCATACGCGTAGTTCAGCCAATCAGAATGCAGCATTTGCATTAGTATTCTAGTAGAATTCTACTGATAGAAGAAAGAAAGAAAGAAATGTATTTTTCGTATATCCACCCTTAAGAAAATTGAAGTCAACGAAGTAACCTTCGCAAAATTTGCGAAAAATATTTGAGAAAATAGCAGACTCTCCTTGTTTTGTCTCTCTAACCCCAGGAATTCCGACTGTTATAGTTGGATTAATATCAGCTATAAGACCAAGTACCTTTGATATGAGAGAGGCTCAGTATGAGGACATCACGTGTGGCTCATTAAAACTTACCGCTGAGATACAGCGAACCAGGTATGACTCTTCTTTTCCGTCGGCTTTGAAAGTCCCTAGCCAGGTAATAATTTACGGAGCAGTCATCTAGACTTTCCTGAAGCCTTGCGAAGTAATAAGTAGCCCTGGTGTGGAGCTTGCACTCCTCTTCTCTTTGCAGTCGTGTTTTAGAGGGTCACGGAAATCTTTCTCGTTCCCAGCAAATCATCCATTTTTGGGCTTTCATCACCATAGTGCTGCATTTGGTGTGATACATCAAAACCTCACCATGACTACGACTACGCCCAAGCAGTTATTAAGGTCACATTGTTTGGCACGGCCAACATAACGTCACTTAAATGTATAACGAAATGAAGTAATAAGCTGAGAAGCCGTTTCTTTTCCTTTTTCCGATTAAGTCTAAAGGTTACAAAGTTAAAACCCATAAAATAGTTGTGATATGACTAGTTGTGACACAGTTATATTACTAAAACATTTTACTTAGCAACGGCCTTGTACATCTTGTTTAAGATCAATTAATCGACCCGTAATTCAATGCTATTGTTTCTATTTTAATGTTAAATTAGCTATGAAACTGAAACAAATCAAACGAAAGTACGAATTAAACATTGAACTGTCTGGTGGACTGGTCAAAAAAAAAAAGAGGGAATGACAGTTTTATTAAATAAAGTGCAACATTATGCTGCAATATGCAGTTCTTCTGTCTTTTTACAGATGCTGGATAAACGGAAGTCTGTGGATTTATAAAGGACCCATCTTAGTCATACTTGTGGTATGTAAAAGAGTTCGTTAACCCTTGAACGTACATGTAGACCCAAACAAGCATCCCCACGTTCGACCAAGAGTGTGAACAATAGATGTCCCCTCCTCCATAGCTTCCCCTATTTAAACTTACCTCGAAATACTTGTTCATTTACTGAAGAGTCTCCAGCATAATTTTCTTCAGTTTATTTTTCCTTCTCTTTTTATTTCTGTCAGGCAAATATGGTATTGTTTGCGATACTTCTTCGTGTAATCTTTGGGAAAATAGCTACCAAATACAGCAATGACCACTTGGAAATCACTAAGTAAGTTTATGTTAAAAAAAAAAAAAAGAAAACTAAACTGAACTACTATGAACTACCTATGCTCTTCTGCTTAATGTAACGAGCCTGTGTGAGGTCAGAATATCTACAAGACAACAATTATCTTTTCACCTCTAAGTTATTTTACCGTATAACTAGAGGTAAATTTAAAAAGTGACATGATCAATCTATTTCTAACCCGATACTTCTATAAAGTTAGAAGTTCTTCCTATAAAGCCACATGGCGCTTTTCTATATTTTATTTTTATTCATTTAATTATTTAAATCAATATTTCTTCAGGGGCATCCAATTTCCTAGAAGTAAAACATAAAAGTACTAGATATAATATTAAATTGAAAGTAACGTATATAGTTTTTTTTTTTCTCTATTTTGAAACTGTAATCTTCTCAGTTTCCCACAGTATCGAGATTTTAATGCATGGTTTAACACGAAAACTTGCTTATTAATCGTCTATGTCAGTTTCGCGTAGAAGGGACACAAGCTTATATCTTTTGTCACCTAAAGAAACTACAATAATTTTATCTTTTTAAGACGCCTCCCATATTTTCAAACTTTACAGGAGAGGTCTGAGAAGCATTGTCGCCCTACTCCCCTTGTTGGGCGTTACGTACATAGTGGGCTTTTTTTATCGAGTTCCATCTTGCTTTGGAATACGTTTTTCTATTGCTTAACACCACACAGGTATTTGTTTTGATCTCGTTCTGGTAAGTTGTCCTTTTCACCGATATATGTCTATGATGTGTTTGACTAGTGGATGATGCATTTCATTCTCACTCAGTAACATTCAACTTCGGATAGGAAAACAACTTGGGATCTCTACATCTGACACTAAAGTAGTATGTTGTGATTGGGAAAGTAACTAGAGTCAAATCCCACGCCGATAACACTGCTTGTTGAGCTTTTAAAGTTTATGACTGCAAAAATATAAATAAATAATAAATAAATAAATAGAATAGTAATAATGAATAATCTAAAATATCTCTTTTCGACAACTTGAAGGCAAAGATTGGCACAACCCTCTCATCCCCTAAGTATTTGTTGTTGTTGTTGTATTGTCGTTTTTCGTTTGTTTCGTTTCGTTTCTTTGTCTGTTTTTTTTTTTTTTTTTTTTTTTTTTGAAGCCAGATACCTTAATGTGTCCTAAAACAATAACTGCAGCGTTGTCTGAGGAAATTTGATTCATGTCAATGTCAAATACTAATTTATTCTTTCATGTTCTTGTTGTGTTTTTACAGGGAGTTGTGTTTTTCATCTTTCATTGTGTCCTTGATGATCAGGTAACATAAGTCAATATTAATGGTGTGCAAGGGGGAGGGGAAGGAATTCATGTATCGGGGCTGGGGAAGGATGCCACCACCATCCTGGAAGTTTTTTTTGTTTGTTTGTTTTTGTTTGTTTTTGTTTTGTTTTGTTTTGTTTTGTTTTTTGTAGAGTTTTGAAAAGACTATTTACTATGTACTTTTGAAACTTTCAATGGCTGTTCATTCATCCCTCACCAAAATTTTGTTGCATCACCTGTTTCTCCGCCTTATTTAGTATTGCCATAGCAACTGCATTTTTACTGACCTTAATTAGGTCAAGTCAAACTTCACTTCTTGGACGAAACTCTTTTCACCCTTTTCTTAGGCAGTATTGCAGAATGTGTACCTCTTTGCATCATTTCACTTAAAATGAAATAAAATCCAAGGCCCCAGATCCAAGACGGCGGACTTGATAAGACGTTGCACGGCGTTATGGCCAAGAAAAACATCCCATCTTATTGACAAAGCTGAGGGCTATTTATGAAATTCAAAATTGATTTTCACATGTCTTATTACAATGGTCCCCACCTGGACTGTCTGGGAATCAGGCAAAATCCTATCATGCTCGCTTAAAATACTCAGGAAGACAGAAACGGTACTTAATCATATTTCAATGTCTTTAAGGTGCAGGATGCTACTCGGAAGTTGTTTGTAAAATGCAGAGCAGATTCGAAGACAAGGACAACACCAGCCTCCAATCCCAAACAAAACCTGTTATGGAAAGAAACTCCTGTATGATATTGGTGTGCTTTAGGTAACAATGTTTTTCATGACTGTTGTTGTTGGTTTGTTTTTGTTTCTATTGCTTCACTGTTATTCTTCAAGATGTTTCTCATCTAGTGCAATTGACACAAATCAAAAGTTTGTTCAAACTGCGCCATTGTATTCCATTCATGTGATAGAATCATATTCCGTCAGGTTACTTTCGTATTCCTTACTTTCCGGCCATCAAAACTACTACTACTACTATACGAAACACGAAAGAAATTTGAATGAATTCAATTCTCATTCTAGTCCGGTCCTTTAAAAACCAGACTTTACCATCTTGTAAATTAATCAAATTCGCCAAAATTCCTCTTTCATTTGATGGCGCTAAGATTTGGTAGAATGCGCGACAAAGAGAAGTTTAAAACTAGTCTCCCTGCAAATTTGAGCTAAGACAGTTTAATGTGGCCTACACGACGATTTCTCTTAGATCAAGGCATTCAAAATGGTCGACACTATTGATCGAGCGATTTGCCCAATTTGGGCGATTTGTAAAGATCCAGAAGTTGTTTTTTGAAGCTGACAACAATCCTAAAGGTATTTGAAGTAAACACTAAAGTATTTTCATGGTCAGTTCGAAATTAGAAAATTTGAGGTAAACGAACTTACGCGACACTCCACGACAGCTCGCATGTGTTTCGCAATATACAGTCATGTTGATCAAATGCGACTTAATTCGCTTCGGATCGCCTTTTTTCTATTTAGAATCTCGACATATTATTGACCTATCTCTGTTGAATCGTTTTTGGGAGCGCAAAGCTCAGAAACTTTGGAAAAAAGCTTCATTTCGTTGAGACAATAGATTTTTGGTAAGGTCTGAGTTAATATTCTTTTAGGAAAATAACTCATCACTACATCAAATGTGACCAGGAAAGTAAATGTACAATTATTATTTATTTATTGATTGATTTATTTATTTATTGGCCTTTTCAACATTTTTCCCTTTTTTTTTTTTTTGCCAAATTTAATTCGATTAGTTATTCACATAAATAAATGAATAAATAAATAAATAAATAAATAAAACTAGCTTCCATGACGGCAAACTTTTCTTCCTAGAAAGTATTTTTTATGCTCTTTTAAATGAGATGTAGTAGATTCCTCTTCTGTGGATCTCTATTGAGATATTAAAGAAACAAATTATACGACATTTTTGTGCGTTTTGGGGGTTGACTAGAATGAAAGAGAGGCAACCGACACATGCATTTAATAGGACAAAGGGATGTAATATCTATGTTAAGCGTATATATGATACGCGCTTGCTTAAACCTGCGTTTTTTGTCTTATCCCGATATACCTGTGAACTAGTATTTGGAAAGAACAACTTCAAAATGAAGCAAAATTTCTGACACACATCACTCAGGAAGTTTCAAATTTGGCGCAACTCTAGTGACGCAACTTCTTCCTATTACCAACATTCACTCTGGCTGAATTATTCTGTGCGTGGTGTGCTGTTTAAGAGTCCAACTCTAGCCGAGCCTATGTACAACTGTTTCGACAAAGGTTGTACAGGAAAGCGTATTAAGTCTAAGCGAAAATGCCGTAAAGTATTATCGGAATAGGTAGTTTATCATTACTTGATTGAGGCTCATAGCAACAAGGAAGGAGAAAGAATGAGTGCACATGTCTACGCGGTCTCCTTCTAGTATGCTGAAACATCGCTTTTACTTTACAGTAAACTTTTACTTCCCACAATACCTCTCGTCATTGTTGTATACACGTTGACCCTCTCTCTATTCGGTGAATGAATTTTTATTGTGATTTTTCCCTCCTGACAGAGGAAAGGAAGAAGACGAATGATGTGGCAATGAAGTATTGAGTCACTCGCAGCTAGCACACTGATAGTAAACGTCAATGGAAGTACACATGCACTCTTGTAGTTTGCTCGTTTTAAATATTAGAAAAATGTAGTTTGCTGATCTTCAGTTACCGCAATACTGTAATGGCAATACAAATGGTTTCGCTAAAATTGCCCGCACTGCGAATTGCTATTTGTCTGCTGGCAACAGCTCGCAAAGATTTCCTTTGTCGTCTGATTCAACCACAAAATTTACTGAGTAACATTATAATGCACTTGTGAATTGCCAGTCAAGAATACAGGCCATGGAATCATGAACTTTAAAGGACGTCTAGATCTGATAACACTCAAATCACAATTCATAATCCATTACCACTTAGGGAGTAGTTAAAAAAAAATTTAGTCAATCAATCAATCAAACCATAAGTCAATCAATCAATTGTAATCAATCAATCAATCAATCAATCAATCATAAAGAATTAAAAGTCAAGGCAATCCTTGCATACGGTGGCTGCGCCCGAAGTACGAGCTGCGGTCAAAACGGCACGATACGATAATAGTCTTTTTCTTTACAGCTAACAAAAAATTAAAAATAATTCTAAGTTGCTTTGGCTTCATCTTATACTCAACTCAAGAATTCTGGTTTTAATTAACTCGACGAGGAACAGCATATTTTGTTCAAAATGTGCAAAGTGACAACTATTATCCTATCTGGCGACAGCGATCGAAGAGCGAGTTGAATTGCCGAACGTCGACGACCCATTTTTGGCCCCAAATTAAAAGGTCGGAGACGCAAAATGTTTCATATTTTTCACGCTTTACAATCTGATATGGCTTTTGGAGTCAAAAAGAAAAAAATCCTTTTTCGTGAATATTTAATGCCGTCTCCAGCGTTCGATATATCAATATTCTAACAAGGCTTCGAGGCTTCCAGGACAAACTTCTACGTTTGGTGGTATTTTCTTTGTATCCAAGTCTCGTTTGGGCATTGAGGAAAAAAATAACAATTTTGACTCGAAAGCGTCGGATCGATGTTGGAATATTGGTGTTTCGAACGTGGCCTATTGACATGCATTTGACGTCAGGACAGTAGAGTTTTTCCCGCCTGCAGAATCCTGACTGTTAATTCATATTTCAGGCGCGCCCGCCGTATGCAAGGCCATATTGTTATTACCATTATTGCTACTTTTTTTTAATTTTTGTCACTAATTTAGTGCACGTAATAATTTACTCGTGTTATTTTCCTAAGTATTGTTAGTATCGTTGTAACTAAACTTACGATATTGTGAGAAATGCGTGTTATTCTTAACTGGTAATTAATGTTACTATTGTAAGCTATGTTAGAATTATAAGTAAAATTAGTGTTATAACATTAAGTGATATTGTCAACTTGTAAGTAAGGTTAGTGCTGTAGATAGTATTGGACGTAATGTAGCCATTCTAACTTTTGAACTTCGTCAGCCAAAATAAAAATATGAATGTTAAGAAGGGTTATATGTTCCGTGAGCTGGCAATGTTCATGAACAGCTGACGAATTCCTCGAAAGATGTTTTTTTTACTCGAGTTTCTAATAAACGAGAGGTTTCGCCAACATATTCTTCGTCACATTGTTCGCAATAGCTGTGATAGACTGTTCCACACTTTTTTAAGGTTTCCGTTTTATCCTTAACACAAACTAGCGGTTACTTGTGTCAAGGAATTTAAAGGCTTGTGCACAAGTGTGGCATCGTGTGATTTAAATGCTCTTTGTTGGTGTTCCGAAGTGCCCTTGATGCATGGCACTGAAGCATATATTGGCTAATCGTTAACAGTTTCTTCGGACCCTCTCAAACCAGACCCAGTGTTCGGTATTGTTAGTGAGCGTGGTTTTCCCTATCGGACATTTCAAATTGTCCTCCAGTTTCAATGGTGAGAACAAAGGTAACACCAATCAAAAGCAAGATATTAAAGCACCGCATTTCTTAAAAACTTCATCTGGTGCAAAATGAAATCAAACGTTACCAAAGAGGTATATCAAAGGCTTTCAAAGAGGCAGGTATAGACCACTTAGGCCTAGGGCAGAAGTCGAATCTTAGTCGAACTTAATTCGTCGAACCTATTAATTTTGAAATAGGCGCATGAACGGGTGCAACGTTTGCTTCAATTAAGTTCGACTCAGATTGATTGGTTCGACTCTAGCATAAGTTCGACTTGCCAAGTCGGATAATGTGACAGTGGATCGGCGTTTCACCAAAGGCCGTTCTAAGCACGCGCTGAACACAATTCATAAATCATGCAAATTTCAAAATAATTGATTCAAATGTAATGGACTGGGCAAACGTCGCAAAAATACATATATACTCCCCCATCTGCCAAACGCTATTTCTACCCCCCCCCCCCTACCCCTCCGACGAGCATGCGCTGTGCAAAGACAATCTCGCCACCCGGAATGGTGAGCTATCGAAAGTCATTGCTGACATCAAGACCGCTGCTTTTAAAAGTCAACAAATAACACACCATCGGTTGTCAATGTAAATTACAAAATGTTACCACTTTTAAGAATGGAAACAATTTAAATACAATTTCAATCAATTATGGTTTTGTTAGCTTTTGTAAACAGTATTTACTCTCGTCTGATTAGGAGATGGAGTGCTGGTTTCTCATAATACAACTAAAAGTACTAATGTGCTATCTACATTTCCGGCAAACGGCAGCACTTTGGAAAGGAAAAGCTTTATTTCGTTAGCTCCACGACATCGAACGGAAGAAGGTGCTCAATATGTTGTTGGATTTTGGATTTTACTTGATATAAATTAATTAATAAAAATGTATAATTTTCTTGGCTTGGAGGGAATCTTTTTCACTCGTTCATTATTTGATTTCTAACTTCGATTTGATTCCATAACCCCGACGGCTAAGCACGTCATCAGGAATTTAACAAAACCGCAATATTAAATTATAAAATCTATTCGATCTACGGCAAATTCAAAGAAAAATGAAGTATGTGGCTCTCTACCATCAGTTAACACTACAAGACGATTTACCGAATCAAAAGAAAAGAGCATTTTTAAAGCGGTGTGAATGAGCATTTCATTTTAACTTTGCAAATAGGGCCTTGATAGTTTCTCAGCATGCACACGAAAGCATTTTTGAGCTCACGTTAATCCGGTCAGAGAACGGCACAAGTTCAACGAATGGCTTTCTTATTTCACAACCCCATGTGACGTGATATACTACAAGTTAAAATTAAAATAATTTCAGGATTCAGGATGGTAGCTGTCAAAAATTAATGACGTCATGTGAGGAACACAAGAAAAATATATAAATATGCTTTAGCCCGGCGAAATTTAATTACGATTCGCGCCGCGCTGTGACCAGGCGAGACCTCTGCACCCGGCTAAGCTGTAGTTTTCTGATTATTCATATATCTATCCATATTCATACTTCTTTACGAGACCCGTTCCAACTTACCCCACTTTCTCTTTATACTTTCATTGTTTCACTCTCTGATTCAATGGGAAGTCAAGAAAGCGACATAAGATAAACTAGCGCGCGTTTTATTCGATCAAAAATTCCGGTTTCAATTTCCGAATGGAACTGTATTTTCCTCTAGACTGAAACGATATTGTTCCAATCCCGTCGGAGAACATTTCCCTGCAAGATTAAAACTTTTGGCTTTTCAGCCACTCGACTATTTCCATTTTCCCGATCTCATGCTGCAGCACAATGATGAAGGGATTGCTATTAAGTGCTGTAAGCTGCTTTATACGAAGAATTTCACAAATTCACGATTATTATGACTGACTCAAGACCATGCCTTTACCACCTTTTAGAGAGCCTTTGGAACTTTCATCCTAATTTGCTTAGAACGGATCATCTCTAAACTACTGAAATCATGTAGGTAATGACTGATAATCCCGCGCAAGACAAGTTAGAAATTCTCTCTCTTTACACGGAAATGATGTTTGAATTGGCCAGGTAAAGCTATTTGAAGATTTTAGTCACAATAACCGTGAATTTGTTAAGTTCTTCGCATGAAGCAGCCTACAGCACTTAATGCAACCATTTTATCATTGTGCTGCAGCATGAAACGGAGAAAATAGAAATCATCGAGTGGCTTAAAAGCCCCCAAAAAATTAATCTTGCATGGAAATGCTCTCCAGCGGGCGTGGAACATAACCGTTTTTTCGTGGAACGACATTGTAGGTTGTGTTGCAAGATGACATGGTCACATTTTGTAATCAAGCTATATCTGACTTGTCTTGTACCGGAATTGGGAAAGACCTTCTTTCAAGTGAAAAAAAAAAAAGAAAAAAAATCACAATGTTACACTACACAGATTGCGCCTTTTTGTACTCTTCCAACTTTTTTTCTTTTCTTTTCTATTTTCTTTCTCCATTAGTCTTTTAGGATATTTGTTTTGACTATAAATTATAGTTCTGCTATTGGTTATTAATTATCGAAACGGATTAAGGTTTCCGTTTACTTTATTACTCTTAAACTCGAATATTAGCTATTGGTTACCAAACTTATTACGCCTGTTACTTTTAATTCCTTTTAGTTGTCCTTTCCCTGTTTTGAATGTAAGGTAACTACACTGGAATAAAAATGCATGTAAAAAAAGGAAATTTCTTTTTCTTGTAAGAACGCCCACCTCTAGCTACTATTTATCTTCGAATCTGCCGGAACATTATACTTTGGAATTATATTATACTTCTTGAATCATATGAGATCAGTTTCTGCGTGGTCTTAACAAACTGATTCAAGCTCTTATTATGGATTCCTCTTCAGTAGGCCCAAACTATACCAAAAGCACCATTTTAATACGTTTTGGCCTACTGATAACCTCTCAAGAGTGAAGACATTTGAAAACCGAACTGCATTGTTGGGCAGCAAACGGAGGCTCTCGGAAACGCAGACGTCATTGAGGTCAAATGCGCATGTGTTGTTTTTCAAATGCTAATAATATACATGAAAAAAATTACTCGATTCGGATTGGCTGAGAGCAGTGCAGTTCAAGTGTAACATCAGTGGCGAGTGCAATTTCAGCTTTTTGAAAAACTCACAAGTGTAAATTAATTCCAAATTGAACTCGAAACCGTATGATTACCTATACAAATCAACAGTTTCCAACGTTTTAGTGTGAACGGGACGTGAAAACTCGTTTTCGGCCAAAACGCAATGTTTCGAAAAGGCATTATATTCGTGTGGACGGGTGCAGGGGAGGGGGGGGGGGGGAGTTAAATGAGGCAAACTGTTCTATAATCGTGTAATACACAGACAATTTTGACGAAATTAAGATGAAGTTTAACTAACATACATAAGAGGAAAGACGCATACAAAGGTGGCATCCTTTCATCGCTTCTTTTGTGACGTTGTTGCTTTTTCTCCACTAACAGATTTTTTTGTACGATCAAGGTTAGACTGTTTGATTCCGAACTGATTTGAAACTCACGTCATAAACTTCAAACTACGTAAAACAACTGCGAATTCTGAGTAAATATTTCTATAACAAATTTTCCTCCTATTAGGAAACTTTTGAAAATCGGAAAATAAAACATTATGCTCAGCGAGTTTCACTTTGACTAATACGTATTTTTTTTCTAGATTAAAGCCATTTTAAAGATTTTGATGTCTGTATTCAAAGAATACTCGTTTACACGTACATATAATTTGTAATGGTAATAGGACTGAGTGGGGTCCAATTCGGTCGGTTGTCGGACGACCGCGCAGCGGGAGTCCGATTTGTTTATCACTAGTATGATTGGAGACCGAACTGGATGACACAAAGTCTTATTACCAATAAATCATAAAAATTACAATTTCCGAGAAAAGAAGAATAGCCAAGTTATGGAGGGAAGAAAAAAAAATTGCGTTAAAATATCTACTAAAGAGATGTAAACATTCTAAGGCCACCGCGCCTCCTACCGGCAATTAGGCGCCAAAAACACAAAAGCAAGCGTGAGCGCGCACGCACGCACGTATCTATAACTTTGAATGTGATTGGTTGATTTAAACTACAACTTTGAATGTGATTGGCTTATTGAACTGCCCGATAACAAACTGTCCAATAACAGACTGTCCAATAAAAACTTGGCAAGTGAATTAGTGGAAAATAGGAGTTTTTTAAACCGATCACAATCGAGGAAATTGTTATTTTTATGATTAACCACCTGCAGCGAATACCGTCCAAATATCAGTACAAATAAACAGGGATATTGTGCAGTTATTTGTACAGTAGAAACCTGTTTGCCATACAGGTCGGCGCGCACGTAAAACTGTCACACTCTCCTCTTTCATTGATAAATTTATTGACTAGAGCAGTTGGATAATAAATCTCTTATTAGATATTTTGGTGTGTAGTATCGCTTTTTATTATATGGCTAGCTCCGTGAGCGGGCAAGATGAATCAAATCCTGCGCTGTGATTGGCTACCCGAGCGGGCAAGATGGAGCTATCTTGCCCGCTCGGGACTACCCGCCGTCTCCCGCAAGAAAAATTTCCCCGAAAGCCATATAATAAATCTTTTATTGACCAAGCTTGTTCGGTCAAGATGGCTGGATATTGGCCTCGTTCTTTTTTTGCGAGTTTATGGACCTCGACTCCGTCTCGGTCCATAAACACGCCAAAAAAGAACTTAGCCAATATCCAGCCATCTTGACCGAACAAGCTTGGTCAATAACCCATACTTATTATATAGACACGAGTGTTTTACTGGAAAATACACCACTTGTAAAATCCATACGAAACTACATCCAGGACTCGAATGGCGTATTTTCCATATCCTCACTACTGAAGATATCGATGATTTCACTAATGTCAAGTTTGTGTCTTAAATTGTACTTAAATTCGTTGGTGTATCATCGAAACATCTCCGGGTGTTCCTCGAAAGTCTTCGGCAATCTTCGGCAATCTTCGGAAATTTTCGGAAATTTTCGGAAAGTGTCGGCAACGTTGTCGGCAACCTTCGGATGTGTTTTGGAGAATCTTCGGAAATTTTCAGAAAGTGGTCGGAAATCTTCGAAAAAATCGTCAAAAATGCCGTCATCAGTATGTCTATATAATAAAAAGAACATTACACGTTAGCTCGAAGATACGAATTTTATATCTCAATATCTGTCTCAATATCGCTGCGCTCACTCGTGAGATGTTGTCCTTGCCACTCGAATATAAAATTCATATCTCCTCGAGAGTAAGGAAAATTAACTGCAGGTTTCAACTCCGAACTTTTCAAAAAAGAAAAAAAACGAAAACGAAAAAACAAAAACAAGGCGTCTGTACAGGCCTGCAAATGATCCCGGCCCGCAAATGATCCCCTTACCGCAAATGATCCCAGGACCGAAACTGATCCCCATATTGTACCGTAAATGATCCCAGATCGGAAATGTTCGCCTCGCGATAAAAGATCGAAGAATGAGGACCTAGGAATTTGGACAGTGGACTTGAATTTTATGCAAACGATTTTTTTATTACGTAAAAGTCGTGAACACTTGGATCTGATTCCAAAAGAAGGCAGGCAGTTCAGTGGCGTACTGCGAGTCATGTTTTTGAGGGAAAATGACAAAATAAATGAATCTTGAAGAAACCGACGACAGAAACGAATTGAACCGGACGAGACTCGTCACAGTTGAGCTATGATATTCCTTTGGGAATAAGCAATAATACAAGGCAAACCAAATTTAAAAATTGTCTTCGGTTGTCAAAGGCCAACTGCATCTGGAGTCGCCTTCTTCGACTTGTGCTACCCTCCTTGATCGCACTTACAAGAAAAGCAAGCTCTTCATTTCCACAATTCGTCTATCCCACACTGTTTCTGCCATTTTGGTCAGCAATAACCACCGTTTGTATTAGTGTCTCTTTTATTTTTGCAATTAAGTTTGACTAAATAAGGTTCGACGTTTGAATCAACTGCCGAACTTAAGAGGCCCTGCGCCTAAGAAACGACCGATGATTTCCGGCTAAAAAATAAAATCGGCCGATTTTTATCGCCCAAGTAGGGGTTACCGAATACTATTTAAAAATGAATTCCTTTTTGTTTCAGTTTCGCTTTAAACCAAAAATATCGAGCCGCAAACTTTTTCCGTGTGATAGCAGCAAAATCAGGCCGAAAATAAGCCCCCGAAAAAAAACTGTTCAGAAATTACTATCGCAACGCAAAATAATGCGAAAACTACACAGTGTTGAAGAAAAAGGCCTTTTAACGCAATATCATTCGATAAACATTAAAAAACTGCCGAAGCGAATAAAAAAATAAAGTTCCAAATATTGCATACTTAATGAGATGGAGCGTTGGAGCTGATTTTAAAATAATTATTTCTCAAAAGTTCAACGCTTTTGAAAGCAATCACAGTGATGAATCAGACATTGGAGGGATATACATCACGTTTCTGGAAAAACGTTTTTCGGCCAAAGTATATTGACCTTGTACAAAGCGTTCAAAGTTACCGTGTTTACCGTTATCCTGCTACTTCGGCGAAACACTTCTCTTTTGCCAATACGGCCGTGGATAGCGTGTTAAACGCCACTTTAAACCTTGCTAGGCATTCAAAGACCATCCTAAGTAGAAGGACGTAGAATTAAAAGAGAAAGGAAGATGAAAAATACACAGAAAAAGAAAATAACTCGAAATCACCATCTGCTAACGAAAGTTGAATCTGGAAAATGTCGTGGCGTGACAGCGGCCATTGACGTCATTTGTCACGTCAAGTCGCAAGAGCGTGGGAAAACGAGTCTGCAATGTCCTTATTTTTGTTTTAAAGCGAAAGTGAAACAAAAGACATTCATTTTTAAATAGTATTCGGTAACCTCTGCTTGGGAGATAAAAATCGGCCGATTTTATTTTTTAACCGGAAATCGTCGGTCGTTTCTTAGGCGCAGGGCCTCTTAATTATTTGGGTCGACTATTAGGTTCGGCACATGTAAAGTTCAACGTTTGAACCGGGCCTTAGAAGCTAACAATTATGTCAAAATGTTGCTTTTTCAATTTTCGTTTTAAATCAAATGTCTTTAAAGAGATTTTGAATACCGTAATTCAACTAAATACCGTGATGTTCAATACAGCGTTACGCGTGTAATGTGAAACCAGGGAAAAGTAACATAATGACATATCAGGTGACCTCCTGACCTCAGAGGTCAGTCGAGTTGTTTATTCAGCTGGTAGTCAGTCATCCAAAGGGGACTGATTTATTTACTCATAAGTCGACATGAGGTATATGGTTAGGAGAAACTGATTTGCTACGGTTTGAAGTGTATATTCTATCATATTTTTAAAGGACTCTCGACTGACCAAAACAATGAAAACAGCCAGGACTGTGTGTGCCACTCAGTGTCTCATCTCAAACTATAAAAATTGTCGTTGTCGAATTTTATGGCCGTTTATGCTCGCTGTTTTATTGGAAATATTTTACAGAACAGCTCACAAGGACACTGGGAAGGTAAAATCTTTTCTATAGCAGCAGAAGGAACGTAAGTAACGGTGAGTCGTTGTTTCCTGTTTTAAACCGTTGACTTCCAAACAATAATCTTGTGATTTGCATAAAATTGAGCTCGCTTACATGCCGTTACATTTCATTTTACTGACGGAGAACATATTAATTCCCGGAACTATAACATTTCGGGTGAAAAAAACAATAACCAAGGTTTCTTAAAATGTAGATATTTTGACCAAATGATATATACCAAAGGCCATTGTTCCTTGCCAAGAGACACAAATGGCGGCTGTA
The DNA here is from genome assembly GCF_042242905.1 of Orbicella faveolata. Lineage (NCBI taxonomy): Eukaryota > Metazoa > Cnidaria > Anthozoa > Scleractinia > Merulinidae > Orbicella > Orbicella faveolata. The sequence goes on along the minus strand of NW_028301536.1, from coordinate 6,287,915 downwards.
CGAATACCCTTCGTTACAAAGCTACAAACAAAACTTCAAGAAACTTATTATACGATTTTAAAGTATAAGAATGAAATAATATTTGTGCCAAGTTTTGTTTTCATAGGATTGTTTTGACGTCCCCCGCTGTTTTCGTAAAGAAGCATGAAATTCCGAACATTTTAAGGCGCGAAAACCGCAATTATATGCAAATTTCGAACTTTCCTGCATGCTGATCATTATATTTCCGATGATACGTGTCTGACTCATCTTGGCTATCATCGTCGCCAAACTGGCTGCATTTGGACACCTGCGGGTGAGCCTCTCGGCCATGCTTGCGGCAGGTACATCTTGCAGTGGCACAATCCGACGAGCAGTTACACTTTATCATCCGCAGAAGCGACTCCGGTGCAGCTGGTAGTCAGTCATCCAAAGGAGTACCTGGCTTTCCGTCACATTTTCATCCATAGTCCGACATGCCTTCGTCTCCACCTTGCTTCACTGGCAAGGATGCTCTTGGGCATTGATACCAGGCCACTGCTGACTTGGAGGCAGATTCTGAGACTGTATTTGAGAACTATTTAATTAATCACCAGTGTCTCACAGTAGCGTTGGGAGAGCATACCATCAAGTTTCCGCCAAGACTTTCCACTGTATATAGAGGGATACAAGGGCATTTTCCCCTGCTACCACGATGTTTACTCTTTGAGGTATAACTAGTTGGCATAATTCTTTAAGGCCGCCGCTTTGCCAATACCATAGACGTGAGAGGCTGCGTGTCACATCCTAAAATGGTTTGAAGAGATAATATAATAGGTTTTGGCAAACATCGTTCCCTAACTCCTTTTTGACTTTCATGTTCCAGACTCTTGTCTTCTGCAGTTTGGCTTGAAATATAGATTGAAGCTGTATGAACGGGTGTAGAAGTAAATCGTGTCATCTCCCACAAAAACAGTGTTCCTTTCTCCGGTAGATTCTATGGCTGTCTTGACAATCAATGCATCGGCGTCGGAGTTCAGCTTGCTAGGGTGGTCAGTTGTTTTCCTGCCGAAGGCGACTTAGGATGAACCGTTGCTTGTTCTTAAAGTTGGCGAGAAAATTATCCTTCTTCGGAGTGACTTTCGTGTCCTCTGTGAAGGTGACAGTTGCTCCGGCTTTCCCTGCTGCTCTCCTCTGGTGTGTCGTGTCTTTGTAGACCTTTCGTCACAGCCTTCAAACACAGCGATAACGTGATAGATTGCCGACCCTGAAGGCCACAGGTTTCGATGGAGTAGAGCTCCGCCATCCAATATATGCTGAACATCACCCTCTGACCCTCACGTGGCATTGGATGACTGCTTTGTCCATAGGGTATCTGCAAGAACTCGTTATTGCGGCTGCCTCAGAGTCAGAGAAGAATCGAGTAAAGCCCCTGGGTAACTAAACAGTTCACAGCGGAACAAACCTTCCAAATCATCTGACAAGTTGTGTCAATAAAAAGCCCCTGAAAAGGGGGTTTCGAACTGATCCACCTGTACAGTGTCGCCTTCTTTATTTCTTTTTTTAGGATTCTTGAATGTCTAAAAATAATTAGGATGCTAATTAGCTAGATTGTGGGGCAAGGTATATTAAATTCAAATTCATGACATTAAAAAAAAATCAATCACAACTAGACTGTTATTCGACAAATCATTTAACTGGCATAAGCTGAGGGAAACGACTTTGGTACAAATCCAAAAAGTATTGTAAGAACTTTTGCGTGTGTCTGAACTGAGCTGAAGGTGGAAGAATCGCGTCTTGTAATTATTTTGCTCGACAAAAATTAAAAACATGCAGGACGAGCAGAAACACTTCAGAGTGAATTGTATCTGCGTAACAGCGAAGGCGCCAGATTCTGCAAGACCGTTAAACTCGCAAACTTTCATTTTCCTACAGAAACTTTTAAATTACTTAAGTTAAAATCCTAGTTTTTAAAATATACATTTTTCTTTTAAAGTCTTAAAATATAAAATGGTAATCCTGCAGTTTTTAAGCTGAAAAAAGGCCACTTTGAAACAGAAAACAAAGAAAAACAAAAAAACAAAAGCCAAAGCCAAAGCCAAAGCCAAAGCCAAAGCCAAAGCCAAAGCCAAAGCCAAAGCCAAAGCCAAAGCCAAAGCCAAAGCCAAAGCCAAAGCCAAAGCCAAAGCCAAAGCAAAAGCAAAAGCAAAAGCAAAAAAACAAAACAGTCTATGCAAAAAAGCCAACTAAACAGGCCAGGTTATATGGGTTATTGGCCAAGTGTGAGGTCAAGATGGCTGGATATTGGTCAAGTTTTTTTTAGAGTTTATGGACTGAGACGGATTCGTAAAAATTTTCGGAAAATGGTCGGCAATGTTCTCAAGTTTTGAAGAATCCTCGGAAATCTTCGGAAAGTGGTGGGAAATCTTCGAAAAATCGTCAAAAACGCCCTCATCAGTATGTTTATATAATAAAAAGAACATTACACGTTAGCTCGAAGAACAATATCTCACTCGTTTACTGCGCTCATTCGTGAGATATTGTTCTTGCCACTCGAACATAAAATTCATATCTTCTCGCCACCGTGCAATATCCTCTATTTATTATATGGCTGTGTCTCACAAGGACTGGGAACTAGCGAATTCACGAATTTGATTGGCTGAAATCGATATTGACCGCGGTCTAGATTTTCCCATCTAGACCGGCACTTAGACCGGTTTCATTTTGCGTTGAAAAAATAGCAAACTAAAATACAAACATGTTCCCCATTTTCTTTTATTTTCTTCTCAATCATTTATGGAAGTGCCAAAAAGCCTGATGACATTAAAAAAAAAAAAAAAAAAAAACTAGAGAGAAAGAGCAAATTTCGGCAGGTGTAAGTTCATCGCCGTTCGCAAGCAAAATGTCAGCAAATCAGTAAAATTAAACAAATTAAAGATTTTTTCTTTGCCATATAATAAACATCTTATTAACCGAGCTTAGTCGGTCTGTATGGGAGAATCTTGACCTCGGTCTTGTGTACTTGTGTGAGCTAAATATTATGCGCTCAGCTATAAATACAGCTTTTTGTCACCAAAATAAAATATTTTGCTACTTAACCATTAAGACCACAGTAACGCTGAACATGTAAGCTTGAAATTTCGATTAATTTAACTAAGTCTTAGTCAGCCTCGTTCCCATGCAGTCATGAAAAGGGTCTCAGAGCATTAGAGTAAAACCCGTTTTTTGGTAACTTTCCTTAATGGGTTTTTTTGGGACTTTTGATATGTTATGAAGGACACATTGCTAATAGTCTAAAACCGATGAAATGCCTTCTGTTGGAATTAGTGTCAGGTTGATCGATTTTTTTTTTCCTGTGAAATGACTGGACTATAACGAAATTCTTTTAAACCGCCTTACCGGAACATAAACGAAAATTGTGATGTTGCGATCGATTGCGCCAGCTAACAATATAAAAAAACAACAAGGAAAAACTATATTTCAGTTTTTCTTCGTTCTTGTTACTTGGCCAGTCTCACCTTCGGGTATTTATGGTACTCTTCTTCTGCCGCTTATGCTGCTAAAGATAACAACGTAAAAGAAAACACTACTCGCGTGGAATTGCGGGCTTTACTGATCAGGGACCGCCTTCACACATGCGCAAATTGCTATCTTTTAATTTGTGCGTAGAACAAACGCGAAAAATACCTTATCCACAAAGCCAATATCTCATAAACTGATTCGGAAAAAATATTCAACAGCAAAAGCGAAATGCATGTGCAAAATTGCTAACTATCCACAGCAGTCCCTTTCATGATCGTAAAAGATTTGGAGAAAAATGGCGACCTCTGAAGGTCACACGAAATGTGTAAACTCAAAACACCCACCTAAACAAATTCCATAACTTTAAGTACCCATAACGTCGAAATGTTAATTTTCTCATCGGATTCCATATATTACCGAATGAACTGCTGCGAAATCTTTTTTCCATTTGGACAAAACGTAATTGTTTTCATATTTTTTTGAAAACGTTCAAATTTGCCGCAATTTTTTGGTCCACCATTGGCACCAGTCTTCCCTCTGTTTGGAGTAAAATTTTACGTCGTTCAGGAACACGTGACTTCAGACTCATCTCCCTTGTTTTACCTCTTTAAATTTACCTTCGTAGTCCACATAAAATGCCGGAAAGGTGCATTGCTGCTCTTTGTAGCAACATCAGTGATCCAGTAAACATCAGTCTTGATCGCATTCTGTTTTTCGGCGGAACATGCCCCACTAAATATACGGTTTTTTTTCTTTTTTTGGGGGGGGGGGGGGTGGGTGCCAGATAGCATCGAGTCAGACAGCAAAAGAGGATTATGGGTACTTGCCCTGCCTATGTAAACGTTAGAACTGGACATCAGCCAGCACAGCAGAAATACACGAGGTGCTAATTTAACCATTTTACCAAGGAGATACACTAGAGAGAAAGAGGGAGGTCGCAAGTTTTCTGCAAAAACTTCAAGATGTTGGAATCACCTCCCACTTAAGCTACGAGCTTCTCAATCTGTATATACTTTGAAGAATGCTTTGTATAAACATTCTAAATTACGTCAGCTGAGGGATAAGATTTTTACTCCTTTTTTAGATAATTTATTTTCAGTTTGCATGATATGAGCAATATGTTTTACCTTTGACTTGTAGATCTAAATCCGGTTGTACATTATGTTTTGTAATTAGGTTTTAAATAGATTCTTAATTAGGTTACTAATTAAAATAGCTTTTATTTAAATTGTAACAATAGAGACGGATAATCCGTCGAAGACGGGTTATCTGTCGAGCACGGATAATCCGTCTTAGTGTGAAAACGGAACGGTGTTCATTTTAGACGGATAATACGTCTATTTTTATCCGTCCGACTATCCGTCTTATATAGACGGTTAATCGGACGGATAAAAATAGACGGATTATCCGTCTAAAATGAACACCGTTCCGTTTTCACACTAAGACGGATTATCCGTGCTGGACGGATAACCCGTCTTCGACGGATTATCCGTCTCTAGTGTGAAAATGGCCCATACCGAGACGGAAAATGTAGCAGACGGATAATCCGTCTCTAGTCTGAAAACGGTCATTGATTAATTGATTGATTGATTGATTGATTGATTGATTGATTGATTTAGCTTATCCGGGCCTCCTTGCCTCATACATTGTTGTGTTCTAATTATATTTATAAATGGAAAAAACAAAACAAGAAAAGAAAATTATATTGCACAGCGCTGCACTGCACCGCCGTACATTGCACTGTACTGCGCTGCACTACACTAACAACTCTACTTTACCATACATAATTTCACTACACTACACTTTATTACAGTGCTCTGGCCTAGACTATAATAAATTGTATTTTCTCTTTTAAGCCTTCAGATGCATCACTGGGAAAGTAATGGCCAGGCAGGCAATTTTTATGTTCGGGTTCATCACTATTGCCGTTTTCGTTCAGACTAAAGGTAATTCATTTCAAACATTTTTAGAAAACTCAAATTCGCTCGTATTTTGCATATAGCTAGCCCCTAGCAAGAGTGCAAACAGGCTGTAGTTTTTTTTTTTTTCTTGAAATAGTTTTGTCTTTCCGAGAAAAGCGACATTTACGATTTAACTTTCAGACTGAATTTCATGTAATTTAGCGAGTCCCAAGTGGGCTGAAAGTCGACCATTTGCATTCGATTCGCATTTCGTGACTGTTGAGCGCAGAAAAGTTGTAATACAACCAGCTCATTGCTGAACTATTCATTGTCTCAAAAAGGACGATTTCAAGAATATTGGAGTAATCTAATTATTTAGCGGTAAACAAAACCAGTGTCCTCCAAAATTGAGTTAGTCAGTCGGTGAAAAGAATTGTCATTTTGACCATGTGCCACGTCTCGGAATTCCAAAAGATTTTAGATTCTAACTATACTAGGATAGGTCTTTCAATACATGTAAAGTTCAGTTTGGACAAATGATTAGGCACTCGCCAAAAAATTATTCAAAATCGTTCACAAAAGACAGAAAATCCCGCCATCAGCTTCCGAGAGCGTGACCAAAAGTGTTATCATCGTATCGGCATATTACTTCAATTCGAAACGTCAGCACTACCAGGCAGTATAAATGACATACACATAATAATAGCATGTTCACCTAGCTCGGTTTCTAATATCCTGAATCTTGCAAACTGATTCTTCCCCTGTGTATAATTTTCAGCGGCGTTCTTGTCAGTACTCATATCCGACTTTCAAGAAAAACGGTTACTGCCAAGGCCCATGTATGTATCATCTATCTGTGTTAGTTGTGTCGTTTGATTGATGTCTGGACGTAAAACCGATGAATGTCCTTTTTCTCGGAAATACCAAGATATTTGAAGAAAAAAACTGCATAGCGTTTTTACTTTTATTAAGGCGTACTTATATGCAACAGTAGGGCAAATTCTATTTTTTAAGCCTTACCGAGCTATTGTTGATTCTTGTGGACATTTGCTCTTAATTAAATTAAAGCTAAATAATGGATGGGTTTCAATGCTGAAAATGTCTCTTATTCCGAGCTGTTTGTCAAAGGAGAACCTTTCTTTTTTCTCGACAGTGCCGTCTCTTATTCCTTGCTGTTTGTCAAAGGAAAGCCTTTCTTTTCTCTCGACAGTGCCGTTTAAAAAAATAGTGCGCACACTGCTCGTGGTTGTGTTTATAAAATCTACTTGAGTTTGTTTAAGGACAAAGGTGTTTTCTTTTTTTTTCCTTAAGCATTGAAGCAGAGGGGATCGATTGCGATTTATTATTATGCTCAGTTTCCCTTCTCTTTTCGCGCAGTTTACAAATTCTAGTTAAACCAAAAGCAAAGTACTTCACTTGTCAAAAATTTCCGACGCTAATATTTTGGACACTTTGCTGCAACACAGCTGAAGAAAAGTAGAATTAGACTGGAGATGGAATTTACCTGCATTGTGTTTTTGTTTTGTTCTGTTTTGCTTTGTTTTTTTCTATGCAGCACGCTCACTCGCGTACTGCATACTCACTTGTACACTCCATATTCGTGCCCGGAACACTGCCTCCACAGATTATATTCTTAAGAAAATTCTACGATGTCCATAACAGCTACTGTTTTGGCAGTGTTTTGATTTCACACATTCAATCCCACCAATTTGCAAAACAATGTTGCAAAGCAATGTATTTTCAAATCACTCAAAGAGGATAATAATAGTAATAATAATAATAATAATAATAATAATGATGATAATAATAATAATAATAATGATAATCATGATAATAATGATAATAATAATAATAATAATAATAATAATAAAAGATTTAATTAATGGTTTTTATGCGGAACTTGCGCCTAGGCCGTAAATATAAGGGAGTTTTTCATTTACCGTGCGAATAATTAAAAATCTTCTACGTGTTGTTATTTGTAATATTTTAAATGGTGCTTTTCATTGTTTGTTTAACTTGTTTTTCTCCTTACTTTTAGCTCAAAACTCAACCTCTTTCGTTACCCTTGCCCCCATTAGAAAGAATATAATTTTATATAAATGCTACATGTAATCTCCTCTCTTGAATGAATTCGCTCCTAAATATCTCAGCCTAAAAAACTGTCAAGCGTTCTAACATTCATAACCGTGACACTCGGATGTGTGACGCGCTACTTATACCTATATATAAAACCACCACCGGCCAACGCACCTTCACGTATGGAGCGACTAATGTCTGGAATAGCTTACAGTAGACAAAGTCACTAAGGAAAATTAAATCCCGAAAGACATCCAAAGCCACCGTGAAAAAAACAGCTTAATTAACCTATTGTCTTATATCATGTCATTTCGGCAGCGTTTTTAAGCGATGACGTAATCGCTTTATGCTGGCATGGATGCATCCCTTTGGATAGTGATTTCGCATAGTTTTTCGCGCTTATGCCCGTGCGCTTATGTCGATAATCGTTTTGTCAGGGTGGAGACAATACGAATGTTCATTGATGACAAGTTAACAACAAATTAATTTTCTGTGAGGTAATTAGCGTTGCCAAATATCTTTAAGATAATAAGGTGTCGATTTCAGAGAGAGAAACTTGTACTTTGCGGCTTTCCTTTGCTGTTTGTAGGATTAGCTGAGTGCTTTTAATTTCAGCTTTTAAACGAAGATTTGGGGATGGATTTTGATTTATACAGTGTCGGATAAATTTGCGCTCACGGGCAAACTTATAACAACATATCTTGGATACATACAATTTTAGATAGACAAGCGGGTCGCACACGCGGTATGACAAGTCAAGAGAAAATGATTTTCTCTTGGACAAGTGTATGGTTAAAACAACAAATTAATTTCCGGTGAGGTAATTAGCTTTGCCAAATATCTTTAAAGATAATAAGGTGTTGATTTCAGAGAGAGGAACTTTTCAGCGGAGTGCTTTTTATTTGGGTGGTACATTTCGCTGACCCCTAGCACATGGACTAACAAGATGGACCTGGTACATGAACTACTTGAATGAACCACCAATGGACTACCCTAAATGTAAACCCCTACAATTTCTAACCCAAAAGTTTAAGAATCAGTTTGTCTGCTCATGTTCCAATCTTCTAGGAACAATTTTTAAACGTCATCGCTTCTGCATGCATTGCATGCCGTTTATTTTTATAGAAGAGACCGGTTTTTTTTTTCTTTTGATCATTATCATTGTACATAGTGTCTGAAAAACCTTTGAGGGGATGCACCTGGTAAAGTTTATCGTTTTATCGTTTACAATAGTTAGGAGTACGTGTAGCAGGATCATTTTAAATCATGTTTGCAACGTTATTTTTTACTATAAAAGTGCTTGCTTCATCTTCGGTGCTTGTGGAAGCTTAACAGTTAACAGTAATGCACAGTCCATCCTGGGAGACACAAGGACAAATTGAGCGAAAGGGTTGCGAGCAAAAAAAATTGTAATTCAAAAGAGACATTCCACGTTTTATTGTCCTCGACTGGCCACATACATATTTTGTGGCCATAAGCCTTCCAGCACCTATTTTCCTATACAAACGTATTAATCGGTAAACTTTGTTGATCGTCTGTTCGGCATCTCAGCCCGCCTCACCCAAGAGAGGTTTTCTCGAGGGGATGTTTAGGGAAAAGGGACCCCAAAAACTCGAAGAAATCCGTGATCCATGGGATGCCGTTCGAACGGATTGGTTCATCCGTTCAGAGAAATTTCTAGTCGTTCAAACGGCTGCTGCTATCCATTCGAAAAAATTCTTCATTCGTTCGAACGGCTAAGGTTATCCGTTCGAAAAAATCTTCATCCATTCGAACGGTTGAGGTTATCTGTTCGAAAAAAATCTTCATCAGTTCGAACAGCTAAGGCTATCAGTTCGAAAAAAATGGTAGTCCGTTCGAAACAAATAATTATCCCTTCGAACGGCTAAGGTTATCCGTTCGAAAAAAAGAATGCAGCCGTTCGAACGGCTGATGCTATCCGTTTAAAAGAAACTGCGGTGGTTCGAACGGCTAATGTTACCCGTTCTGGAAAAATTATGCTATTCAGCTGTTCGAACGTCTGCTGCCATCCGTTCACTCAAAACTAATCAGCCGTTCCATCGGCCAGAGTTATTTGATGGGATTCAAGGAAAACTGGAATTTTAGAAATTTATTTTTATCTTAGGTTGAAGGTTTAACTGCGGAAAATCCCTTCTAATATCATTTGGGGACAGTGGATTAGCTTACCTATGCCGTTTATTTCGAAAAAAAAAAAAAAAGAAAAAAAAAACTAAACAAACAAACAAACTTGAAACTTTCACTAGAATAGTTCTCCTTCAAATGCGTTTATACAACCAACTCGGGTGAAAAAAACTAAATAACCGTGTCTCATTTTCTCATTAAAAATGCACAATCAGCACGGAAAGTTTATATGTACTGGGTCATCTGTCACACGAAGACGTAACATGATTGGTTTACGTCTGTTATCTGAGCGTTGTTTTAACTGTGAGCCACATCATGCCATCTTTCATAAGTCGTTGTCAGCTTTTGTTGGAGCTTAATTCGAACAGACATCGGTCACTGGTAGATATTCAATGCTATATTGACATGTATCTGAGACTTATCAAGTGAAGACATCGGTCGCAGGTTAAGAATGAGTTTTTCTTTGCTTTTCGTTCTCGCGTCATGGATTTCAATAATCCCTTTTTCAACTCGGGTGCAGGGTGAGTTTGAAAAATTTCCTCCTTACTTGCATTGTCATTATCACACTATGTTAATCCAATTTTTCTTCGGTCTGGCCAAAGATGGTTGTGAAATGTCATGTCTTACGGAGTCAATGCCATAATTCTCCGTACTTTATTAATCTTGTCAAGCGACCGACGTGTGACGAGAATAAAGAAAATCAAGCGTAGCATAGACTGATAATGTCATGATATTCTCTCCAAAGTTGTAAATCAAGGGATATCGGTTATGTAATCAGGCAGTCTTCTTCTCTTCTAGATCAAGGGTTAGCTTGAAGTCTTCCGTTTGAATCGGGAGACAAGACAGTCGGTCATGATCTCTTATTAGCCTTATATTGGCGGCGAATAATCAACACTGCATTTTTTGGCCTGAGGTTCGAAACTTACATGTTAGAGGAAGTTGCTACCGTTTGTCTAAAACCAGGTGCAGCTGCAATGCAGGCAAATTTGCGCATGGAACGGAACTCTTTTCTATTATTCATTTGATCGTTTTGTTTTGTTTTGGTTTTTTGTGCTCTTATTTGTTGAAGGCTTCTTTTGTATAATCCGTTAAAAACTCAGAACTTGAGGAAAAGCTGTTGACATTGTGATGGCCCAAGTAAAGAAAATTCATGTTTTGAAAATCGAAATAAACGAATGATTTTTCGTCGTTTTCTTGCAGTTTTTTCCCGTTGAAAGGAAAACATTAAAGTATAAATTATCTTAACTTTAAGATCGCGCAGTGGGTTACTGTCACCTGCTTTTATATATTTTAAAAGAAAAATAAAAACGTTTCTGTGTTTCTACGAACTTACAGAAACATTCGTGAACTTATCAGAAAAACGTAAAAAAAAAAAGATTTAAATGCGAATTGTTTTGTAAAAACTTGCCAAAGATTCAAACCTAACCTAATTTAAATCTGCAGCAATCAGAAACATTTTGAAAGAAAAAAAAAACTGTACTCAAAAACAAGTTCATGATTTTAATTAATTTAACATACGTGTAGACCTCGCGTCTCCTATTAATAAGCCATTTCCATGGCAATCTATTTTCGGCCTCATAGTACGAAAACTTTTCATTAAATTAAAACGTGATTAGCCCATAATTTCGCAACAAAGAAGTTCCTTCATTTGTTACTGAGAAGCGAGAAGTGAGCTGCTACTTTTCAAACTGAACTTGAAAAGCTTGAGCAGCACTCTCTGTTGTCTGAACATTGCTAGCACGCATTCAGTCACAGACATTTGTGATGAACGCCCATCCTAAATAGCTTTCTTTTGTTTCTTTGTTAGTTAGTTTGTTTTTTATCACAACCTTTTAATTGCTTTCAGTTCATTTCAATCTGAGGGGGATGCACCTGTAAAAGTTTATCGTTTTATCGTTTACAATAGTAAGGAGTACGTGTAGGAGGTTCATTTTAGATCATGTTTGCAAGGTTATTTTTTACTATAAAAGTGCTTGCTTCATCTTCGGTGCTTGTGGAAACTTAACAGTAATGCCTGGTCCATCCTGGGAGACACAAAGACAGATAGAGCGAAAGGGTTGCGAGCAAACTAAAAACTTGTAAAACAAAAGAGACATTCCAAGTTTTATTGTCCTCGACTGGCCACATACATATTTTGTGGCCATAAGCCTTCGAGCAACTATTTACTTATACAAACGTATTAATCGGTAAACTCTGTTGATCGTCTGTTCGGCATCTCAGCCCGCCTCACCCAAGAGAGGTTTTCTCGGGGGGATGTTTAGGGAAAAGGGGCCCAAAAAACCCGAAGAAATCCAAAAATTCGGCATGTTGGCAGCCAAAACAATAATTGTGACCTCTCACGCGAAAACGTACACTAAGAGTATCCGTTGGAACGGCTAAAAACCGTTCGATTGCCGCTTCACTTCCGTTTGTCATCCGTTCGTGATCGATGGGATGCCGTTCGAACGGATTGGGTCATCCGTTCAGAGAAATTTCTAGTCGTTCAAACGGCTGCTGCTTTCCATTCGAAAAAAAATATTCATCCGTTCCAACGGTTGAGGTTATCCGTTCGAATAAATCTTCATCCATTCAAACGGGTGAATTAGCTTAGCTATGCCGTTTATTTCGAAAAAATACAAAATAAACAAACAAAAAACTTGAAACTTTCACTAGAATAGTTCTCCTTCAAATGCGTTGATACAACCAACCTGGGTGAAAAAACTAAATAACCGTGTTTCATTTTCTCATTAAAATGCACAATCAGCAAGGAAAGTTTATATGTACTGAGTCATCTGTCACACGACGTAACATGATTGGTTTACGTCTGTTATCTGAGCGTTGTTTTAACTGTGAGCTACATTATGCCATCTTTTATAAGTCGCTGTCAGCTTTTGTTGGAACTTAATTCGAACAGACATTAGTCACTGCTAGTTATTCAATACTATATTGACATGTATCTGAGACTTATTAAGTGAAGACATCCGTCGCAGGTTAAGAATGAGTTTTTCTTTACTTTTCGCTATCGTGTCATGGATTTCAATAATCCCTTGTTCAACTCGGGTGCAGGGTGAGTTTGAAAAATTTCCTCCTTATTATTTCCTCCTTAATTTTCTTCGGTCTGGCTAAAGATGGTTGTGAAATGTCACGTTTTACGGAGTCAATGCCATAACTCTCCGTACTTCATTAATCTTGTCAAACGATTGACGTGTGACGAGAATAAAGAAAATCAAGCATAGCATAGACTGGCATGATATTCTCTCCAAAGTTGTAAATCAAGTGATATCGGTTATGTAATCAGGCAGTCTTCTTCTCCTTCAGATCAAGGGTTAGTTTGAAGTCTTCCGTTTGAATTGGGAGACAAGACAGTCGCTGATGATCTCTTATTAGCCGTAGATTGGCGGTGATGTGATAAAATACTATACGCATTTACGTTGATAACCAATTCATTCTAACAAAAATGATGCACTGTCAGCATCTAAAACGAGGAAGTGAAATAAACCTTAAACTAACTTTTCTTTAACATATAAAGACATAATGACGTCAGTTTGAGGAGACCATGTTTACTTGATAAAAGTTTGATGCTGAGTATTTTTCTCTTCCATAAAAGGTGTCAAACGTAAAAACAGTTAACTGGACGTGCCTACCGTAAATCCTTAGACAACCTCTCGATGCTTTTGAGTCTACTAAACAATGTTGAATTAGGATTTTCTTAAAACAATTACAATAGAGACCTTCTTGGAATTCAAATGACAGTCACATGCGACTTGCAAAGTTTCTTTTGCAAATTATCGTATTTGAATGCAACATCATGTATGAGACTCGTAAGTGCATCGGCCATGTTTACTAAATACAGAGTGCTTCGATTTTGCCATCTTGTGGTGTGAGCATAGCTTTGCTCTGTGATACATGCATATATGGCAAATGCTTTTCATTAAAACAGTCGGTTTCCTAGCGAGAGAAGAATATTCAACACTACATTTTTGGCCTGAGGTTCGAAACTTCCATGTCCAGTTGCTACCCTTTGTCTAAAACCAGGTGCACCTGTAATGCAGGCAAATTTGCGCAGGGGACGGAGCTCTTTTCTATCATTCATTTGATCGTTTTATTGTTTTGTTTTGTTTTGTTTTTGCTTTTTGGTGCTCGTATTTGTCAAAGGCTTCTTTGTGTAACCCGTTAGAAACACAGAACTCGAGCAAAGGCTGCTGACATTGTGATGGCCCAAGTAAAGCGAATTCAGTTTTGAAAATCGAAATAAACGAATGATTTTTTGTCGTTTTCCTGCATTTTTTTCCCGATGAAAGGAATATAAAACATTAAAGTATAAATTACCTTCAGCTCAAGATCGCGCAGTGGGTTACTGTCACCTGCTTTTATATATTTTAAAAGGAAAAGAAAAAACGTTTCTGTGTTTCTACGAACTTACAGAAACATTCGTGAACGTATCAGAAAAACGTAAAAAAAAAAAGAATTAAATGCGAATTTTTTTGTAAAAACTTGCCAAAGATGAAACCCAACCTCATGTAGATCTGCAGCAACCAGAAACGTTTTGACTGCACCTAATTTCAATTCAACTTACGTGTAGACCTCGCGTCTCCTATTAATTAGCCATTTCTATTGCAATCTACTTTCGGCCTCATAGTACGAAACCTTTTCATTAAAACGTGATCAGTCCATAATTCCACAAAACAGAAGTTCCTTCATTTGTTTATGAAAAGGGAGTATTGAGCTCCGCTGTTATTTTCCAAACTCAACTTGAAAAGCTTGAGCAGCACTCTGTGTAGTCTGAACATTGCTAGCAAGCTAGCATTCAGTCACAGACATTTGTGGTAAACGCCCATCCTAAATAGCTTTATTTTTATTTGTTTGTTTGTTTGTTTTTATCACAAACTTTTAATTGCTTTCAGTACATTTCAGTTTCAGCAATACGTTGAAAAATACGTTGAAAAATATCTTAGTATTGTAACAGCTTTTAGGTGGTTCTGGGAATAACTTTTTCATAGACACTTAATTTAGTTCAAATGAACATTGTAACTCCAGGTTTTGTTAATCATTAAATAATTGTAGTTGTTGAAGCACAGTGATTCGTGTCTTTGGAAAGTTAAACCGCGCATGGATAAAAATCTCCAAACAAGTGAAAAATCCTAAAAGTTTATTTTCTTATAGAAATTTCGGTGTCGCGCTTTGAAAATAATACTAAAAGCGCGTGTTCACATTTTCAGTACACAGGAAAAAAGCCATTTCCGGGCGTTCAGAAGTTGGTTCGGGCGCAGCGGGAATAAAAGCAAGCGAAAAACTAACAGAACTAAAACAACTTTGAAAACTTGAAACTCAGGCTCTAAAGGGCCATTGGAAAATACGTTTTTCGTTCTCTTTGGAAAACTCAAATCTGGATTAATACAACGAATTAAATCGATTGACCCGGTATTGCGATTTCATAATTAAAATTTCTATTGTTTACCGAGTCTCAAACATTGCGTTTGCAGTGGAGTTTTGAACAGGTTTGAAACTCAGGATTCATAGTAAATAGACTGTAGTTGGTCTGGATTTTTTCTCTGATTAGAGAAATCATCCCAAAGTTCAAAGATTTTAGCTTGGAGCGACCTGCATTTGGCTCGTTTTAGTAAAACTGTTTTAACTAAGCGGACTAGAACTAGAACTTAGTATGCGCGCTGTTTTCTTGTCCGCTTCGGAGAAAATTAATCCGATAACACACATATACCATTGAGTTAAAGTAAACTTTATTCTTCTGTTCTATTTTTAAAGTAAGCTTCGATGTAGGTGAAACATCTCAGATCGTGTAGGCGAATCGACTTCACTGTAGGCGAAACATCTCAGAACGTGTAGGCGAATCGACTTGTAGGCGAATCATCCTGGAGGCGAAACGACCGGCTTCCTAGAAGAGAACTCTACCAGAACACAGACAGGACACAATATTAAAATAAACTTGGTGCTCTACTCTGAGGAGAGATGTTTAAACAACACAATATTATTGTTTTCTGTGGAAGCGCTTGATCTCTATAACAAAACTCGCGTTACAGGTCACGCACAATTGGCCGACGATTGGTATGCAAATTTCAGCACATTTGCGAGGGGACAGACTCGGGTCCGTCATGGAAAACAATTATTTCGGTTTCTATTCTGTTAAAAGCTTTTGGTGTCCATTTAATGTCTAAGTTTTATCTGCAGAAATGAAGTGTGTAATAAGAATTGCAGGTTTAGACCTACTAATGTGGAGCAAAAACACAACCTTTATCAAAACATCAAGATCTCCCGCATTTAGCCGCTGAGCCGTTTATAACCATTCGTTCAACACGAACCAATTTTCTTCGGCCGTTCGAACGCCTGGAATCGTCCGTTCTAAATTTGTCCTTAGCAGTTCGAACGCGTGGTGTCACCCGTTCAAAATTTTTCGTTACCCATTCGACGGCTGGCATCATCCGTTCGAAATTTTTCGTTAGCCCTTTAAACGACTGGCGTCATCCTTTCGGATTTTTTCTGTGCCGTTCGAACGGCTGGCATCATTCGTTCGAAACTGCTCTAGTTCCGTTCGAACATTTACAGCATCCGTGCGAAAATTTGAAGTGGCCGTTTGAACGATATTTAAAACCGTTTTCTTTTTCGTTAGCCGTTCGTTTTGACCGTTTAACGGACATCGGTTAGTGTACGTTTTTTTTTTTTTTTTGGGTGAGAGGTCACAATTATTATTTCGAAACGAAACGCCGAGTTCCTCTTGATTTGAATCCATCAGTGACTGGAAAAAAAAGAAAAAAAAAAAAGAGAGGGGAGCAGGGATGGCGTAGTGGCGAGAGCGCTCGCCTCCCACCAATGTGTCCCGGGTTCAATTCACGGACCCGACGTCATATGTGGGTTGAGTTTGTTATTGGTTCTCTTCTCTGCTCCGTGAGGTTTTTCTCCGGGTACTCCGGTTTTCCCCTCTCCTCAAAAACCAACATTTCTCAAATTCCAATTCGATCCTTGAATGCACGGACATTTCTGAACGAGTTCTGTGAACTCCTTGGTGCTCCGTGGGTAAACAAATTACAAACATTACATTTACAGACGCATACAAAACTGACGTCAATTTGTTTTTGACAATAACAAGACCCCAGAATGGTCAAATGCCGGGAATAAATCACGGAAAGACGCCGTAAACTTGCCGTAAACAAAGATAAGTGAATTTTATTCAAAATGACGGGAACTTGTCAATAGCTTTTCTCGCTTTTTGATTGGTAACGGTAGGTAAAGTCTGCATACGGGCCAAGTGGCCCACCAGGCCGGAGCTTATTCCAGTTTCTATAGCATGAAGCGAAAAGGAGTATTTCCACTCCCCCCTGGATGGGATGCTAGTCCATCGCAGGATTACCCCCAGCATTAAGTTCGCCGGTACTCATTTATACACCTGCGTGGAGAGAGGCACTGTGAATGTGAAGTGTCTTGCCCAAGAACACAACACAATGTCCCCGGCCAGGGCTCGACCCCGGACCGTTCGATCCGGAAACGAGCCCACTAACCATGAGGCCACCGAGCCTCCCGCACCTCGCTTTTTGAATGGCTGAAAGTTCAACTGTTGAAAGCTTGCATAAATTGAAATATTATCCGTCTGTACTCTTATTGATGATAAAAATGAGCCAATCAGCGCGCGAGGAATTAGACAGATATTGTAAAATATGGACTGGACCTAGTTTGCAATGGAGGCTCATGCGAGGGAATGTCATTAAAATTTATGTCACTAACATTTGAAAAGACCTCCCTCATTAGCCTGAGTTGGAAGCTAGTTCCAGTCCAATACCGAGAATACGAATATGCATAGTCTATTATAGTGAATGTCTTTCTCTCAGTCTAAAAATTTGATATTCCATGATAACGTCGCTTGAAAGGTTCAGGAAAAATGCATTTGTAAGTTTTATTTTTTTTTTTATTTTTATTATTTTTTTTTATAGCATTTACCACCACTAATGGGAACAGAGAAGAGTTCGAACGGGTTATGGAACTGGTCGGTAAAAAGAGAATTCCCAGGGGCTCTCTCGTACGTTCTTTACAGGAAACATTTGTTCGCACTGCTTTCGCATGTTTGAGTCTGCCCTCCGGCTCTCATAGGATGAACCTTGTCCTGACTTTTGTGGCTCAAAATTTAGCGCCCAAAATAAGAAGGCTATATTCCTGAAACGTTTCCATTTGTATTTCAAGTTGGATTAGGCACTTTGCTTAATATATAACTATAAAAAAGAAACAAACTTTACCAAAAGTCTTCAATATTATCTGACATTGATTTTATTTCATAACATTTGGCAACCTGACCCTCTGCTGATGATATACTAATTGAATGTTGGTATTTTAACATTTCTCATTTCAGCTGTTCCTCTGCCGTGCTTTGATCACCAGCTAAGCCAAAGACAACCAGGTGATAAGTGGCTCAAAGACCCTACAACTAACTGTACTTGTACTGAGCACAGTTCAGTCTTGTGCCAGAAACTAAATGAGTCTGTGTGCATGGATATCAGCGGAAACTTGAGAAAGAATAGGGAGGCGTGGATGAACAGTTCCTGTGTGGCTTGTGAGTGCGTCAACGGCACTATAAACTGTACTAGATATGACGTCAACGTCACTTATGGATTGTATAGTATAGAGCTGTTACCCACCTGTGAACAATGTGCAGTTCCATTGAGAACACAAGAGCCCTACAGTACTTGCAAAGGTGGGTAGACCCCTCTTAACACATTATGTTATGTCCTGTTTTCGGTCACTGTCGAGTCGTCAAAGTTCAGTTTGATCACATGGTTCAAAAAGGCCAAGTTCTATAGATCAATATTCTAACATGGCTCCGATACTTCCAGGACAAAATTGCAGTTTTGTTCTTAATTATGCTTTTGCCTCTCAACTCCTAAAAGAGTTTTACATGCAAAGAAAACTCCAACTCGAAACATCGAAATTTGTCCTGTAAGCCTCGGAACCATGTTAAATAGTGACATCGAAAGTGGCCTACCACATATCGTATAACATACATTTATAACAATTTCAATTCAACTTGGCTCATGGTCATAAGTGAGCCGGGGATCTTTAGCACATATGAGGTGTGGAAAGATGAGCAGGAATTTAAAATTGCTTTACCATAAAATTCAAGCAACAAGGTTGCATATGGTATGTAAGTATAGAAATGAAATAATATTTATTGGAACTGCGGACAAAGGCTTAAAGACATGAAAGATCATCGCAGTTATGCACACACCTTTTAAAGCAGCTGTGAAAGCCTGAGAAAAACGTTGTCCGTAAACGATACGACTTTATAGAATGATGGGTAGACTGAAAAAGCATGCGCATGATCATAAATATTCAATATTGTTTTCTAGTGACATCACAGCTCAGCTGCCCAAAATGGTGATTTAGAAAAACACAGAAACTACCATGCCTTCCTTGAGGTAGCTAAGGTAGAAAACAAAAGAAAATTTGAACGCTTAGAGCTTCGAGATATGCCCAAGTTTGCAACAGGCACTGAGCTCGAACTATAACGAAGAGATCTGGCCTGCGACTGTCTGAATTCTTTATTTATGGTGAAAAGCAACTCCAGATAAAATAGCTGTTACTTTACTTCATCCGTGCGTACATATTTAGTTCCCTATTTACTCAGAAATTTTAAGCAAACCTGCAGGTTCCACAATATCATAGCCAAGGTAGTAATAACGCCAGGCAGCACGTAAACGCAGGTCTTTAGAGTACGCCTTATATGTAAGCATGCATGCTAATCTCGTAAACCGTTTTAATGCTTGTCCGCGGTCCGTAAAAGTGCAAATTGGTATTAGTTCGCAAGTTTACCTGAAAACCACTGCGTCGTATCGTTTATAGTTCATACTTTTTTTCTTGACAACATTTCTTCAATTAGGTGTATATTTAACGTAAAAACATTTGTTCATCATAAATTCTACACCAAGAAATAATAAGATCATCTCGCATGTTAAGAAGTTGAATTCTACCTTTCCAGCCAAGTACTTTTCCAGTTCAGCTATTTTTCAGGCATTTTTTTTCCAATATCAAATCGAACGTGCTATAAAATTCAGGTTTACTATACTTTGCTATAATTTGCTTTTGTTTTTCTTATTTCAGTCTACCTTGAACTTTCCGAAAACGGAAAAATGACCGAGTGTGCAAGTGGGGGATTGTATATCCGGGACATTCACCGATGTAACGGGATCGCTGAATGCCCGGATGAATCAGATGAAAACGGCTGCGAAGATGGTATGCTTCCTCAGTTTTCGCACTATGTTGCTTTTCTGCTACACTAAATAATACTCAATCAACATTTACTTTGGTCTCAACATGTAAGGTCTGAAATTGAAAGGAGCTTTATTTTACGCATTAAAATAAATGAATGACTTTTTCGATCTCCTCAAACCGAGCTCGGCCAATGTAGGGTTCATGGTTAGCTTTGAGTACAACATGCAGTATAAAAGACCGTAACTAACAGTTCAGTTTTACTCTGCTGTCAGTTACATGTATCTTAACGAGTAACTCCTTGTTCAAATGCTATCGTGCTTTGGTTGAAATTAGTCCCTCTCTAGCCATTCGATTTGTCTTTCGCTGGTGTCGTCATAGTTATGATTGACAAACGGGTAATTGCTAAACTGTACTAGTAGTTGGGTTTGGAACTTTGGATTTGCATGTTACTGAAAGCCAGTCGGCAGGAGAACCTCTTACATGAAAAATATTTTTAAAACTTACCTTAAAAGAAAAAAATTGGAGTTCTGCGTTAAAAAATGTCCTTTTTAGCACAAACAAAACAAACTGTCTCAGTATGGGACAAGAGCAAAAAAAAAACATTAATCAAAATACACTTACAACGGAAAAATTAAGCTCCGATAATGAACGGATGTTACACAACATGGTTCCGGAATAAATGTCAGATTATGTCGAATAATAGTCTGCCAATATTCTCTTCAATATTGAAAAAAAGATACAACGGTGTTAAAGTCAGCGCAGGTCCTCTCCCGCTCAGGACACGAGTTAGCGTTGAAGTGTAGGTGGCCCGAATTTAAGCTTATTACAACCAAAGATTTGTCGTAAAATCAACTATACCTGGGGAACCGGCTCTATCGTGAACACCACGAGTTCTATCGAGCTTGAAGCCAAAGAAATTGCTAAAAAACTCGATCTAGATGACTGGGTTAACACCACCGCTAAACGAGAAGCCCTCATAACCCTCAAGGACCTACAATTCGCTTTCAGCTTCGTTAACATTACTGGCGATGAGGAGCAGTACATCATTCTCCACGCGAAGAAGTTTCTTCTCTACAACACGAGTGAGCCACAGGGAAAGAAAACATCGACTGATCTCATTTTCATGTTACCATGGGCAGCTTTGACGGCGCAGAGTCGTGAGCTCGTTGGCGCCTACCTCCAGCACCGCATTGAGGAGAAACATGGCTACCAACTTTGGCTTGTACAGCGACGACGGCCTTGGTATAACCCAGACAACCAAAGCAAATTAAGAAAGATTTCTGCAACAGCTTTGGCCAGCATGACCTTAAAATCACGATTGAAGCCGACAAAAAAAGTCGTAAACTTCCTTGATGTCCGGCTCTTTACCTCTCCAATGTTAAACACAGGTCATAACAAGCGAAATAACATCCGGCTCTATGTCAACAAGAAATCTAATCACCCGCCGCATGTTATCGACAACATCCCACAATCTATTGATAAACGACTGTCTGAGAATTTGTATGGTGAAGAATCGTTCAAAAAAAAAAAAAAAAAGCGCCAATCTACCACGAAGCCCTCAACAGCTGCGCATATACTCATCACCTTACCTTTTCACCTCAATTGCCAACCAAACCGCATGCTCTGGAAGAAAGACACGAAAAAAAAGGAAAATAATTTGGTATAACCTCTTTACAGCAAAAATGTAGCCACCAACATCGGAACAGCCTTTTTCAAGATCTTTGGTGAAGACTCCCTCAAAGAGCCTGTGTTACATAAGATCTTGAACCGTACAGTTAGGATCAGCTAAAGCTGCATGTCCAACCTGAAAAAGAACATCGACGGCCGTAATAAATCCATTTTATACAAAAAGATTGTTCCGCTTAAAACATGCAACTGCAGAAAACCGGCTTAGTGTCCTTTCAATAGAAGTTGCCTCAACGAATCGGTCATCTACCGAGCGGCCATCACAACTGAAGACAAAAACCCCTCCCAAACCGTCCTACGTTGGCCTAACGAAAAATTCTTTGAAAACCAGATACTCAAACCATAAAACTTCAATCTCTTATTCAAACAAAAAGTTTAGCACCGAACAAAGCAAACAATCTGGAATTTGTAAGACGATAAGTCAAAGTTCAAAGTCACTTGGAAAATGTTAAAGCAAGGTGCCCCATATAACCCCGCTTTGTAAATAATGCCTAATAATAACTTCATGTAGACACGCAAACAATAATCCTCCTGAAAACTAAATTTAAAAGCTCCCTTGTCACGCAATAGTATTGTAGTTTATTTACAATTTCGAACTTTCTATTGTTGTGTAAAAGCGCTCACTTATTGTAGTAATAAAATGCCAAGTCAAATCTAGAGTTGATCAGTATGTGAACTGTTGCATCTGGGGACCTTTCTAATCTTTTTTTATCCGTTTGCTATTTTAGCGGTTTGCAAGGACGAAGAGGGAAGTTTATTTCTAACAAAAGATGAAAATGGTTTGCAACGTTCTCACTGTATGGATTGCCATTGTAAAGCAGGCTTTCTGACATGCCGTAGAAACTTGACCATTAACTTCCCTGGCTATTACTATGGTTTCTATGTGCATAACGAGAATTGTGCGCAACCACAATGCAACGTTGCCAAGTTTGTGAGAGAAAAAATAGATCATTGTGAAGGTAACAAGTCACCGTCCTTACATTTACTAATAATATTACTTTTAGAATGAACAGTAAAGTCCATGATATAACAATAGCACAACTGACGTACAATATATTGGCTCTTGAGGGTAGCACACTACAATCAAAACTAACCATGGCGTTAACACAAAATCCTATGTCACACAAATGGTTGTGAAAAACAAACAAACAATATAAACAAACAAACAAAACAAGAACGAGAAAACAACTCAAAATAGACTTATTCATTTGGCACTTAATACTGACTTCTTGAAGAGGAACAGAGCATTTTTTGTCTAAATCAAAAAGAGGCTTTTTACCCCAGACGAGGCTAGGACCGGAGCCACAGACATCTGAAAGGGAGTGTAATTCTAAATCCTATGGACATAAATTATAACTACAAAAAAAAAAAAAATTGAGTTTCGCATATTATAGTGGTAAATATTCGTTGGCGTAGTTTTGTTTTGTGATCTGCTTTAAAAT
>NW_028301536.1:6162500-6257500 GCF_042242905.1 Orbicella faveolata | reverse complement strand
CTTAATTTCGCGGCAAGGGTGGAAAATTCGATTTCGCTCATATTCTTATGGTAGATAGGCTAGGGCATGACAAAGACTACTGGACAGGTTTTTTGGCAAAATATCCTTTTATTTCAAAGAAATATGCAAATTACCAACTTCCGTTAAAATCGTCATTTGACGCACCATGTTCTTAAGCAAGTTTGAGAGCCTCGCTTGCAAAACCACATCATTCTTCCGTCTTTAAAATACTCAAATATTTTTGTGCAATGTTTAAATGTGTACTGGGTTGGTTTTAGGGAATGTTGCGTTGTCTTTTTGGGTGCAAAATAATTAAATTTCGAAGACATGTATTTCATTCACTTAAAAGTACTTCGTGAATACAATGGATTTTCACCATGTGCGAAACCTTCAAATGGATTAAGCTTCTGGTGGTTGAATCGCAGAAGGATGATCTACAGATTCCTGTAAAAATTTCTTTGCGCAAATGATTGTGAGCGACGGGAGAGCTTTTCAAAGTACGTCAAAAATGCAAATATTTGACCATCCGTCGTCAGATTTCAATTTACGGGTTAGACGTATATTTTAGCATGCGCCACATGACTTGACCTATAATAAGTTGAAATAGACACAGAGCTGATAATTTCGAAATGTTCTAACCTTATTTGTTGCAAAAGGCAGGTCCAAAGCCGATTTGACGTGTTTCTAGTCGATCTCTCACCATTCGTCGCACATAAAGCAGAAGTTTGCTTTTGTTTACATAACGTCC
Organism: Orbicella faveolata; assembly: GCF_042242905.1. Classification (NCBI taxonomy): domain Eukaryota; kingdom Metazoa; phylum Cnidaria; class Anthozoa; order Scleractinia; family Merulinidae; genus Orbicella; species Orbicella faveolata. The sequence goes on along the minus strand of NW_028301536.1, from coordinate 6,256,752 downwards.
GATGTACATGGCCAACTGTCAACTTATTTAATGGTCGAATACCATGGATCTGTGACCATCTTTCGGCGCATATGAACATCACTGCATCTAAGTCAAAAACGGCTGATTCATTTGTAGATAGTTGCTTGCTTTGCACTGCGCCAAAATAATACGTTTGATCGATTGCTGACCATTGCTGATAAGCGTGTCGGCGCAGCACAATCTTACAGCCGTTATTTGTTCGTCACGCAATGCTGTCACGGCATATGCTGCACATTTTGATCCATTTTGTATAGAGCAGTCTCAGGATAAATGAAACAATTTAATCATTGTTGATCTGTTTGTTCATATATATAATAATCTGTGTATATTTATATAATCGTATTCTATAGTGCACGTGGCCTCGGTCCAAATCACGTTTGTTGTACGTTTTGATGTTTCAGACAATAGCTGATAAAGCTAGTGCCTGTACTCACTAGAATTTTAAAAAAATCGCCATGAAACAAATTATAGATCAATGAAGCAAGAACTAGCTGAAATAAAAATAGGAAATCACAACGTGTCTAATTCATGAAAAAAACAGACTAAATTTAATTAGTAATTACGTGAGTAAATAGCCCTGGCCATGCATGCCATCTTATTTGGCGTATTTTGCTTGCCTAGTGGCCAGGCATCGGTGTGTTTGTAACAGAAAATAGAGGACTGTTGTCAATACAGTCCAAAATTATTGTCAGTAAAACATTGTAAATGAAACACCTATTGACCGGTTACCTCCGCGGCCACCATTTGGTCGTTCCGATAAGGGTTTCATTATTGTCTTTACCCCTATTCAGCGGTCACCCAAAATTTAGACACTTTGTTTTGGAAAGGGCGATGGCAGATAAGAGTCTGAAATTGAAGGTGCATGACGAGTGATAATTCAAATACACGTGTATCATGATTGTCTTGAGTTGACTCCACGTTCACCAAGAAATTTATAACCCGATAGTGAAAAATTAAATATTTAAGGTACAACTCTATTTAAGTGGCTAGCCCCATAGTGAGCGGCCACCACCCATTTCCCCGGGGGTAGCCCACTGTATTACATGTAAACCAAAAATAATTGCACAGCGCGAAAAGACCTAGGTATGAGTTAAGCGTTACAGTATTACGCAGGGCATGTAGGTAGCGGTGGTCGAGTAAAAGATAACAGCAGGGGCAATGGTAAACTATCCATTCTTCTCATTTTTTAAGTTAATCTCTTCCTACTCAACACGATTGTGTGCTCCCAGTGGTTCCCAGCCTTATGGGGCCTTATGTATTAGGATAGAAATTGTCCTACCCCTACCCCCTAAAATGGGATGACAGTATTGCGTGACGAGCAAGGAACCGCTGCAAGCAAGGATTCAAGCCATCAAACCATGATGATCAAACGTAATATTTTGGTGTAGTGCAAAGCAAGCAACTATCTACAAATGACTTAGCCGTTTTTGACTTAGATGCAGTGGTGATCATATGTGTCGAAAGAGGGTCACAGATTCATGGTATTCGACCATTAAATAAGTTGACAGTTGGCCATGTACATCGGACGTTATGTAAACAAAAGCAAACTTCTGCTTCATGTGCGACGAATAGTGAGAGAAACACGTCAAATCGGCTTTGGACCTGCCTTTTACAGCAAATGAGGTTAGAACATTTCGAAATTATCAGCTCTGTGTCTATTTCAGCTTATTATAGGTCAAGTCATGTGGCGCATGCTAAAATATACGTCTAGCCCGTAAATTGAAATTTGACGACGAATGGTCAAATATTTGCATTTTTGACGTACTTTGAAAAGCTCTCGCGTCTCTCACAATCATTTGCCCAAAGAAATTTTTACAGGAATCTGTAGATCATCCTTCTGCGATTCAACCACCAGAAGCTAAATCCATTTGAAGGTTTCGCACATGGTGAAAATCAATTGCATTCACGAAGTACTTTTAAGTGAATGAAATACATGTCTTCGAAATTTAATTATTTTGCACCCAAAAAGACAACGCAACATTCTCTAAAATCAACCTAGTACACATTTAAAATATTTGAGTATTTTAAAGACGGAAGAATGATGTGGTTTTGCATGCGAGGCTCTCAGACTTGTTTAAGAAAATGGTGCGTCAAATGACGATTTTAACGGAAGTTGGTAATTTGCATATTTCTTTGAAATAAAAGGATATTTTGCCAAAAAAACTAACCAGTAGTTTTTGCCATGCCCTAGCCTGTCTACCATGAAAATATGAGCGAAATCGAATTTGCGACCCTTGCCGAGTTATTTTCCATTTTTATGGACAGGGACTCTTAACAAAAGCAGGAGGGGAAAAACCCTTGGGTGTTATCAAAGACAAATTTGACCATGGAATAAAATTTGTGGAACCTCGTAGCAAACGACTTTTAAGAATAGATGCAAAACTAACGTCGACAACAATGAAGAGATAAACATATGCATTCTTCTACTTGAAATTTTTATTACTGAGGCTCTTATAAATACACTTTGCCTGTTTAAGATAACTTGGGGCGGCGCAGAGCTCCTGCAAGAGGCCCATGAAACTAAAACTGCAATTTGGAAGCTTAGTCTTTAAAAATTACAAGCGACTCGCGTTAACGAGACCCAGTTTTTCTCTCTAACTTTTGCTCAGGAATGCAACAGCCAGATGCATCATTTTACATTAGCGTAAACCATACTCAAAAGTCTGCTACCTGGTGACGTGTGATGCCAACCTCGTCCGCAGGCTCCCGCGTCTTTGCCACCCTTGTCGTTGAGGAGCAACACCCTGGTTGTGGCTGCTCATGTGACCACCAATGACCCAAACCTTTCCATCGGGGAAGAGTCAACGAAGAATCTCAACTGAAGCGAAAGAAACGCGATCGTTGATCGTTATCCTAAGACGACACGCGGGAGAGTAAACGTTTGGAATTCCACAGTTCTACTCTAAGCTTCACACAGATTAAACGAAATGAATTTGTATATATCCAGCGTACTGATGTATCAATAAGATTTCAATTCCAGCCGTTCGATTTTATGCTAAGAAGTTTCGTTCGCTGTGTCATGTTGCCTAAACCACACATATTGTTCGCTGTATAGAACGAATTATTTGTTTACTTACCAATTGCAAAATATAATTATTGACTATGCCAAAGAATCATGTTTAAACATCTGTGTCTAAATGTAAACTGAAATAAACCTGCTGCAGATGAAATATAAGTGCGGGATTAATGTCAACAAAACTGTAAATTATTCCACATTCTTGTAAATCAAATGCAAGTCAGAATACTCGGCAAACCGTGACAGAAATACTTTTTAAAATCCAAAATATCGCACGAAGAAGAATATGATATAATACAGCATTCTTTATCGGCAAAATTTGACTTCAAACCTCGGTAAAGCGGGTAATTTTTTGCTGTGACATGGGCATTTGAAACCCACAAAATTTGTCACAGCAACAATCAAAACACCCTTCCACCCCTTCCACCGAACAGATTTTTATATCATCCAGATTCTGGGTGGTCACATAACCAGCCGCAACCAGGGATTTTCTTGTCACCGTCAAGGGAGGCGGAGGAGGGAGAGCCTGGGAACGAGGTTGGTGTGATGCCATGGGCGTGTTGAGGTTATTAAAAGTGCAGTCACGCTTGGCTTGACAACAACAACAACAAAGAGTTTCTCCGATATTGAGTTCGAATTCCACATACACAAAAGTTGCCGCAGTTGAATTCCATGCCGGTCAGTAGCCACCTTAAATTAATCTTCAAATGTATCGTTAATGTCATTCACGAAAACTCCCACTAAGCCCTGTACCGGTTCAATTACAGGTGCAATGTACCACGGAGATTTCAGTCTTGACGGTTCGAATTACTATTTATATCTTTTGAGAAGACGATGACGGCCTTTAAGAGCTTTAATTGCTTTATGAGTTTTTATGCTTTGCATTCTCCTTATTTAAAAAATATGGTACATAGAGTTTTGTGCAACCGAATAAGTGCTGCAACTTTACCGCTCAGTGAAAAACGAAATAAAGGAAATGATAATATTAAATGAGGAAACTGGAATTAAAGCACTGAAAAAGTTCTGCACGGTATTTACGCACGCGTTCTGTCCACTAAGCTCCCTTGTTTGATATCTGAAACATGTCCAACCCTTGCTTGGATACCGTGTGGTCTATGTAGTTAATCTTGTGTTTTTACTGTCCTCGAAGTCTGTCTTCTTCCTTAAAGGCTCAAAATTTTGAGAATAAACCCTACTTCTGTTGCATTTTCCAACGAGATTCCTGTTATCGACTAGCTTATAAAGGGACCAATCTTTATTTCACCTAGCTTGTAGCTGGAACAATAAATTGTATTACGATGGAGAACGCTGGAAGGAAAATGGCGTCGATTTTTACTGCACCAGTTCTGATCAAAGAGCAAGGCCTGGCTGCTATGTTGATAACGGTAGAGTGCTGTGCACTGGCGCGATACCAGGTTGGTATAATTCATAAAGCTTTGTCCCAATGAATATGGTGATTGTTGTTGTTGTTTTGCTCTGTTTTGTCTTTTTATTTAGACATATTTGTCATTGTTTTCCCTAAAGCACCCAGGCTTATCAAGGGAGGTTACAATAATACAACTTTTACTTCATTTATTCAGGATCACAAACAAACCCACACCCAAACAACACACACAGTTTGCGCTGAGAACAACGATTCCAGCTTACATGTCTAGAGGTATTTTAACAATCAAACAGTGGCCACTGAAAAGCGATTAATATCGATTGTTGGTGTTGTTGTTGCTGTTGCCATTGCTGATGATGTAATTGTTGTTGTAGATGTTGTTTCTGCAGTTCTAAGTATTAACTCTGTGTTTAAGTTGTGGTTTAGCACAGGTTCATTCTGTTTTCGAGCCTCAATTGGTTCGATAGTGCCTCTCCAGAGGTTTGAAAACAGTGGAAACCCGTGTATAAGAACCTGGATTTTTCCACGTTAGCCTAAACAGGTTTTGCATAGTAATGTATGACAGATTAATATGCAAAGGGGGTCTAAATAGAGAATTTTTGCCTAACAGGTTCTTAGAATCCAGGTTCTTATACTCGGGGTTTTACTGTGTCTCGGTTATTGTGCAACTGAGTGAATCAAGAAATCAACCAATCAACCGATCATTTAATTAAAAAATAAATCGTCGATCAGTCGATCTATTTTCCCACGTGAAGTTTGCTAGCTCAAAAACGTGTTCAAAATAGCCAGTGTAAGGATTAACAGTAAAAAAGACCTGGTTACAAAACCAAATATACCTTTTTTGTAACTACAACTTACTTACCATCGAATTTAAAGAAGCAAACTTTACATTGAAGTATCGTGATATTGACATCGCGCTTAGAGGACACAAGACAAAATGATTATTCTTATAATTTTTTTAAGAGTGAAAATTCAATGGTTCCAATCTTCGTTAGAAAATAGATAGATCTGGAGTTTCCTGCCCTAAGTGATAATTAAGCTGGCTGCAGGCATCAGGGCATCTAACATGCGGCTAGTGCTGTTTCCGTTGCTTTTTGGCTGGTTTTGCCGTTTAGAGAAAGAAGAATCTTATACGGTTTAATTAAAAACATAAATTGCGTTTTATTTACAAATTTTCATCACAAAAAAGCGTCGATATTCTTGTAAAAATATGCTGATATAAAAGAAGATAATAAAGAGTTTACTTTGCTTACGACGAAACGTTATGGCAAAGATTCTCTGCACATTAAGTAGATCATGGCCACGACTAATAGTCAACTAAATTGTATTAGAATGTATATTCAAGGCTGTTTTCGTATACAGTGTACTTCGTTGGTGATTCTTTAAACTTGACCACTGAATTTAGCCCAGTCTAGATCGCTGTTGTCTCTCACGTTTTATATATGTAAATATATAAGTAAATTTGGTTGAACTCACTCACATCAATGTTCCTCGTGGCTTTTCTTACCCTTTCTTGATATTTCCTGTTATATCGATTTCATTTTAGGGATAAGAGAGTTGTCTTTAATATCAAACGGTGACCTTTTCTTGTGCGAAAGTGGTGATGAGATTAGATCGCTTGGGGACAGATGTAACATCCGTCCCAATTGTGGCGATCGATCAGACGAGAGGGATTGTGATCAGTGTAAGTTATTTTGTTCGGAACTATGTACGTTAGAAGAGAGGAAAAATGGAAATAGGTTACACTTTAAAGAAGTTGGAACTAGAGAATAGCCTACGCAGATTAATAGTAGATAGGTAAACGGTACATGTCATTTTCCTACTCTTTGATTGATGAGGCGATTAATTGAAATCTTCACGAAAATTCGTCTAGTAGAGCTAAACTGCGTGTGTCTTGAATTTGTTAAAACAATTCCGAGCGCTACACCTGTTAGATGTATCAGGAGACGTTCGATCTTTTTGTCATGGAAATAGGCATACTTTAATTTTTTTTTTTTTTTTCCCGTAGAGGAATATTTTTCAGTTCCCTTCTCCGCTCTCTCTCTCTCTCTCACTCTTTTTTTTTTTATTATTATTATTTTTTTTTTACACTTTTTGTATTATATTTTTTATTTTATTTTCGGTACAAGAATTATCAGAGGAAACAAAATTTCAACTCTAATTTTATCGTCACGGTGTCCCACTCATGACGTATTGTTACTTCCTTTAACAGACTTCTGTGCTCCAGAAAAATCACAAGGTTTTCTTTGGACAAGAACACCAGTGGACGGAGAAATTCTGAAGCAATGTTCCTTAATTAACTCCAACTGGACAGGTGACAGCCTATTTAATTTGTTTATGAGTTTTAATAGTTTTCCGAACTAAGATCTAGGCAAGTTGCCGATTAGGTGCCTTTTTGTTCAGACGAAGCCGAGTACAATAATAATAACAAATCATCTAAGAAAAAAAAAAATAAAGAATTGTGTCTTTATTGACACATAGGCTCCGTCCCCACTACGCCGGAGGAATTTGACAACGCAGCTTTATTTCTATTGGTAGGCCAACTGTCCACACTAATCCGTCACCAAAACAGAGCTTTTCGTAACTTGATAGTCTTCAAACCTGTGGAATTTGAAAACGCGGGCTCTGAATTTTAGTGTAAACAGAAAACATTTTGAAACAAGTGCTTTTTGAAAACGATGGCGTCACGATAATCATGTGATTTCCCTGGGCGAATTTTCGTCAAACGCAAATCCAAAATGGCTTGTGATTGTTGCGTTTTTAAATTCCTCCGGCGTAGTGTGAACGGAAAAAAAAAATGATGTGTTTTGGGAGTGAAACTTCCGATTTCAAATAATTCCAATGGACAGGGCCTTAGAGAGCTTTAAATTAGCCTCACAATCACATATTCTTTTCGATTAAAGAACAGATATGGTTAAACCTCCCAACTCAAATACAGTTTCCGATTGGAGGAGAACTTGTCACGTGTCATGGTTCAAAACTCACTAACTCCCCAGGGCGAACGAAACTCACTCTAGGGAAACAACAACTTGAACTTTCGACGTGCACGTGATCAAGTCGAGCACCTTCAAGCCGCGGCAAATTTGTTGTGCCAGTCGACGTGATGTCAAAAAGCCGCTGAAGTCGGGCAACGTCTCCTACTAGAGAAGACATTCATTATTCAAGAAAAGAGATTTATAATTGCAACAACATATCAGATTAACAAAGGGGAAAATTTGAACATTTTGTGTCTTCAAGCTTTTAAATTTGTCGCCAAAAAATGGACCGCCTGCGTTCGGCAACTCGCTTTTCGATCGCTGTCGCCAGGTAGGAAAATGTTTGTGTCATTTACAACAAAATATGCTGTTCCTCTTCAAGTCAAATACAGAATTCTCGAGTGAAGCATTAGAAGAGGGCAAAGCAACTATGGTATTGTTGTAACGCCTTCTCAGTCGTTTTGATTGTGTAACACATTCCGTCACGCCTTAGATTGAGATACAGAACCTTCAGTGGACTTCTCCTCGAGCGAAGGAGAACGTTTTGAAACGTTACTTGGTGTTTTTGTAGCTTCGCTAACTGGTTTAGTTTTAGCTTCAGCCGAAGCCACTTATGAGTATGGTTCATTACAGTCTTTGACAGTCCCGAACCCGGATGGGATTGCACTGTTAGACGTATGACTCGTACTACTGCGTTCTCGCGCCCCGTTTCATACCGAAAGGCGGGTGCTAAAATTGTCTTTATTGTTTGTCAGCTTCGAAGAAAAAGACTGTGATCGTGTCGTTTCGGTAGGACAGCTCGGTTTGACCTGCCGCTCGTACTGCAGGCGCCGTCACCTTCAGGCGTCAAGCAAATCATTTTTTCGCGGTTATTTCTATTTTGAGTCGGGAGGTATAACAAAACACTTAATGCCTGGCCCCTCGGGAAACAGTGAGTTTTGCTTCCCCTCGACCCTCGATGTTTCCCTCGGCTTCGCCTCGGGGAACATCGGGGTCTCGGAGAAACAAAACTCACTGTTTTCCTTGAGGCCAGTCACTAAGTGCTTGTTGTTCTTGTTGAACTAAGAAGTTTCATCGAGATATGTCGAATAAATAATCATACTTTCGAAATTCCATGAAAGACGTTCTTTTTGTCAGTTGTATTCCTTTTCCCATTTTTCGAAATGTTGTCGTTAATGTTGTTATTGTTGTAGTTGTTGTTGTTGTTGTTGTACCCTGACATGATTAACTAAAGTAAACGTAACTATGTTATCAGCTATACACGCTCAATTTTACATCCACTAGGAGCATTTGGTCGTAAATGTGCTCGCAATAGTTACAGCACAGTTTGGATCCACAAGAATACCTGCGACTGTGAAAAGAAAACGTTGGTAGAGTACTTTAAGAAAAAAGTAAGTTTCAGCTGTTCGTTTTCTTTTATCCCACATGCCCAGTAAAAAGATAAGTTAATAACAGTTACTCCAAATCTAGATAATTGAAAAATGCTACCGGTGAATAGAAGGTGTTGATTTTACACCAAATCCCGTGAGATGCAGATTGTGCATCTCCAGTTTATGTGTCAAATTTTTAACCCCCGGACAAGGGGTAAGCTAATTGTGGTAAATGCCTCCCCCAGCCACCCCTGACTGTTCTCTTAGGCCATTTGAAGCAGCCATATCAACATCATTTAGACATGCAGGTTGAACCAAGTGTCGTGTTTTTGACAAAACTCTTCGAATTCATTTTTACGTTTATTGTTTGTATTTTCTACACTTTTTTGAGCACTATCACAGAATTAGTGCGTTTTTGCATCCTGTTATCATTTTGAATCATTTTTCTACCAGCTTGAAATTGTGATGTTTTCTAACTTTCTGAGAAAAGAGTTAAATGATACTCGTAATGCCTTAGTACTACGAAAACCCAAAGGAGGTGTCACCATCCACCCTCCCCGCTATACCACGGTGGGGTGTGTGTTTGCCTGTACACCCAGTGATTAAATCCATAGAATACAAAGAGCCTCTTGTGGCCAACACAGAATAGCCCATTTCCGAGTTGACCTAGGCCTCTCTATTAAAGCGAGGCCTGGTGCACAACCATTCCTATGAAAATGAGTTCAATTTGCATGTGAATGAAATCTCATTTTCATATGAAAGGATGGGCAGCAAGACTCGCTTTGCGAAAGAGGCTTAAGGTAATCAGTCGGAGACGGCCTGTTGCGTCTTTGTTTTATGATAATAGTCCAGTGTCGAGTTAACCAGGATCGCTCAATATAGGCTCAAACGCATCCGCACACACACACACACACACACACACACACACACACACACACACACACACACACACACACGAAAAAGAATGCGCTAATATTCATTATCCCATATTCATTACCTTTTTACCTCAGCCTAAAGTAAAATAATATTTTACTTCAGGCTGAAGCCAAGACTGTGCAGATGAGTCTTAACCCTCGGATGGCGGATCCAAAATGGCTGGCTTAATGACGCCATATGACCTCAGCTGACGTCATTACTCACAAGAAAAAAAAATCGTCAACTCGTACAGCAGGCTGAGGGCTAAATATTAAATGCAGAATAGTTTAAAATATTGATTTGGTTATTGACCAGGCTTGCTCAGTGCACATGGCCGGATATTGGTTAAATAGGAAAAAATTTAACTGGACCAACATCCAACCATCTTGACCGAGTAAGCTTTGTCAATAAAGGATTTATTACAATTTACTATATAAAAAACGAACGCTATTTTCTTGTGGGACACAGCGAGTAACCCGTAAGCGGGCGAGGTAGTTCCATCTTGCCCCCTTATATCCACCCCCACTCCCTCCCACCTTTCCCCCCCCCCCCCTTCCCGTACGATGGAGGTATGAGTCTCCGTGTACGCCAGAGAGTTAAATATTTTTAATTAGCGGCGAGTTTCCGGTATTGGTATATTATTATATTACTTTATTATTGTTTCTATGTAACTTTACCCAATTCAAAACATTAATGACAGTAGTGGATTTTTAAACTGTTTTTGATTAGATTGCAGATTTGAACGAAAGCAACTTCATAAATGTGTCAAAAGAAATGGCTACTTCAGCAAAAGCACACGAATTCACCAACCCCAAAACTTTTCTCGACATGTTCAAGGATCTTTTCCACGCCGCAACAACGATACTAACGCCACTAACTCACCAAAATGCTGATATAGCACTGCAGTACTGTGAGGTATGAGCTCTTCGGACTAACGATTTACCTGTGGTGAACTGATAACCCCCTTGTGGGCTTGGGGCCTAGTTAATGCACGACGTTGTGACTTTTGTCGGCATAGTAACTGACGCGTGATAACTTCTTGTACACAGATTCCATTCCTCGTGTTAAACGTCTTTTCCCTGCATCTTTTCCTTTGTTTGGTCCACCATGCGGTCATCCCCCATTCCACTTTTTTGCTACAACTTCTTTCGTTCTTTATTCCGTAGGCAGCCTTAATTATTTCCCATCCTTCCTGTTTTCCCTTTCGGTAGTCTCCTTCACTTTGATTAGTTTGAATGTTCTCCAGAAAGCGTAATATGTAACAGTCAAGATAATCACGCTAAAAGCGGCTATTGCTTCATAAGTTCCCCCTTTCTGAACTTCAAAATGTAAAAAGACAACTAAAGTTATGTCTATACATACCTACTGTACACTAGTAGGCAGCAAGCAGTATGTTTTTTTTGGGGGGGGGGGGGGGTTCCAAGACATGTAGAAAAGTGCCTCTAACCGGCTGGATAACGAAGGCGGTGAAAGCCGCATAGCTGCACTCTCCAAACCAATTCCTTGCAACTGTATTACATATAGCTACTCCATCATCGCATAAATACTTCCATGCAAAAAGAAATGGTACTTTCTAATTCTGACTGGCATTACAATTACGGTCGCCAGATTTGATTATCGTAAGAATGATCCGTAAACTTCTTAGTTAAAGCTGTTTGTAGTGTGGAAATACTGCGAATTCACATCGTATTTAAAGAGGGTCTGTATTGGGGGACTGGAATCTCAGATTTCAGAAGAATGGTCGGCGATTTCTCAGGTATCAGTTAGAATTTCAGGCCATGTTTTTGCTATCGGTAAATGTTACATATCTTTGATCTCAGCTATGAGTTGAATACGAGTCACTTCTCAGCCGAAATTCAAATAGCATCTATACCTTCATCCTCCTTGAAAGGTCAAACTACTTACTGTATGCAGTACGCGTGTTTCTACTGAACTAATTTTTGTGTACTATTTTTTATTTCCTCTTAGCACTTCATCCAAACTGTACGTTACTCTCCTGTTTTTGGACGGTCACGATCATTTAGATTTTGCGATCCTAAATTGGTAAGCTACTCGATTTGCACTGGAAAGTACAAAACATTTTGGGTTATACGTTGTACATTCAATCAAACTACCTTGGTTTTTTCAAGAGTCAGAAACCATCGTATTTTTACCATGTGCTTGTGACGTCATCAGTTTATCATGAAATCCAATTGCAAATGTATTTACCTCTCCGTCTATAAACTATTTTTGCAAGCCACGCACGGTATGTCTGAAAGCTACTCACGACTAAAATTTTCCCTTCCAAAGGCAGGTCACCGAAACGTTCTGGTGGATAAAGCATTGGAATTCCTCCGTCAAGCTCCTAAAAACACTACAGCCTACAATACTGGTTCCAATCTAAGATTTAGTCCTGTCTGGGATCTGCTGTGAGTTAATCACGCACGTGCTATTTAGTTACAGGACTATGTGTAAATGCAAGTAGTAAAGTTTTCAAGAGCCGTCTTTTTCAGGACGCAGAAAACGATTTTCTCTAAGCATCCTGGGTAGAAGCAGGAAACAAAGTATCCATTTTGCCACCTGATCTCAGTACTTCGACTGTTAAGGGGGTTTTCATTCCAGGCTCTCAATCCTGCAACATGGAAACGAGGCTGGACTTAAACAACTTACAAAAGCGAGGGAAAAAGACTACCAAAATGCAGGAAATGAGTTGCATAATTGCGGATTGGCCACTAGGAATGTCAGCGTAACCATTAATAAGATGTTATTTAGTCACGTGACCGGCGAACATTTGTCACGTGACCCTAAGAAAAGTCAGGAATTATTCCGTACCTGAGGCTGGACACTTAAATTAAGTCTTTAATTCATTCAAACTAAAATGGAAGTGATTACTGTTTGAATAATGATAAGTAACCTTTATTTAAATACTATAAGTAATTGAGCTTGATAAGTAATTAAGCACGATAAGTAATCAAGCTTGATGATTGCAATTTAATATCTGATAATTTCTTAAGTAAAGCCAATGATAATGCGGTCAATAAAAAGATTTATAAAATCATATCTGTACAACAGGAATGTGACAAATAGAGGTTTGGGAGGGGTTGCTGCGTGGCGTGGAGACGGAAAACTCATTTGATCACATTCTCGATGACTAAGCGCTAGAGCAAAAGAGTTCCGGTAAACTGGTAGGAGGGCTTTCTGGAATCACCTGAGCAGACTCTGATAGAGATTGGTGGCTTATATCTTACAACGAGGAGCTATATATATAAGTTGTCGGGGGATAGGAAAACCATGTTTAACGTCAGAGGTGGGAGTGAAGGTAATACAGTCGAAGTTCTCCTTACGACCACTCTCTTAAGCGACCAGCTCTAGTTACGACCACCTTTGAGAAACCCCGTTTAGACTGTGCCTTAAACTTTGTAATGAGAAAACTCTTGAAAGTGACTGCTCCCGTAAGCGACCGCGTTCACTTTTGGGATTGCCCAACTGGATTTTTTCGTTGTTAGTAAGCCCTTGTAAGCGACCACGCAAAGTCTTTTACTTATAAATCAGCCCTTTAATGAAACTGCACACTGCGTTACTGGTTAGATCAACTCATTAGTTCAACTAGTATTTAGTATTTAAATTGAATTTAAAGTTTAGTCATGTCTACATCAGATATAAAGACACTCGTTATAATAAACATTAATTTATTTTGCGTTTTCTTTATGAGTCATGAATGAGTTTCTGAAGCTCTCGTAAGCGACCACTCTTTGTTGTTTTACCACGCGGTCGCTTACGAAACCTCACTTTTTTTTAGCGACCAGCTCTAGTAATTACCACTTTTTCGAATTTGCGATGTGATCGCTTACGAGAGCTTCGACTGTAGTCATAGAGCTCGGAAAACCAAGGGTGCATCGAAGGGTGCACCGAGAGTGCACCGAACAGCAAACTTAGCTGCAGTCACAACCGGAGATGTTGTCAATAAAGAAAACAAACATGACCTGCTGGGCGAAGAGGAAATTGGCCAGATTGTCGTAAAAGGGTTTGTCCAAGATAAGTTAATCAAAAAATATATAGGTGAAATTTCATGGCAGCGTCAAACAACAGAAATTCAAGACCTTTGAAACCTTGGACTTTGTACCAGTTTCACTGGATAACAACTAGACGATTGCCATAAAGGCAGACAGGGACCTCTTGAGGCGTTTTGTGGTAGCCTTAGAATCTGTGACATCGATTTAGATGAACAGTTGGAACTTTCTCCTCTCTCACTTTCAACTGCAACGCCCAATGGTAGTCTGAGGAAACCATAAGCGAAGTTCGGTTTCAGCTAGATATTGCAAGAGCCTCCATCCGCAAGATAGTCCCCTATCCCCTATATTCTTGTAGTTCCCTATCTGCAAGAATGAAGCACGTACTATTGTCGATGCGATGGCGGCTATTCAATCTCTGGCCAATGCTTTTCCTGAACATACATTTCGAGGGTTGTGTGGCAAGTTTAGTACGTATGTTACTTCCCACTTTTGTGATAAATGCACCAGATACGATGTATTATTTGATCGCTATCTCCAAAATTCTATCAAAAGAGGAGAAGAAGTTTTACCTCAAAGTAGGCTTGAGCGGGGGCATCAGGAGGAATACGGAGAGCAACTGGAAACAGAGGATTATTGGACATTAGAATAGTTTCATTGTCTTAGGTTGGTCTGGCCCATTTTTTTGTTTGTGGAAATGCCACAAGGCTACAATGCACATCCTTGCGTTTAGCTGGTTGTTGGCGGTGGGTTTAGCGAAGTACTGAAGATATGATCATCTGATATGTCGAGGGACGACTTTGAAAGGCTGGCCTCTAACCACGAGGACTGAGGCAGATATGAGAATTGTACTCAATGCTAGGAATGCTACCGTCTGGGACTACAGTCAGCAGGTTAACGTTTTTTGTCGTGACGCAGTTGTCTTAAACTCCCTTTTTGCACACTGGGAGGATCTTTGTCACGTATTTTTCCGAACCTCTAGAAGACATTTGTACATACAATGTTTGCAGGGGAAGAAGGAACTGCTTGCGTTTCATTCCACAACTGGGTATTATACAATGAGGCACTTTGTCGGTATGCAGAAGCAAAAGGGGTATAGAGCCTCCGACGGTCGTTCACCGGAGCTGGTTGAGCACTGCGGCGAAGAAAGCATCCAAAAGGTTAACGCAATTGCCGACAACGAAGAAGCTTGATTCCCTTCACCATACAGAAGATTCTAAGGCAACTCCTCCTACAGCGATTCAACCACTAACGAGGTACCGATATGGAAGATGGCCCGTCAACCTTGTCCTGCACTTCCGAATCCATATGGCAATGGATGGTTCTACAATGAAAAAAGGGTTTTGAAGCGCTAGCTGATATAAAACATAGGATAAAATATCTGCAGCATGTTTGGAATTGGGGTTTTGGGGTTATACACGTGTAGGCAATTGTTGGCATACAGAAGATGTAGTTGTATTTGCTTGGCCATTCGGTGTGCCAAGGCAAGAAAGTGTGGAAACTTTTGCAGCAACACTAGAAACACTACAATCCGAATTAAGCTTTTACACAGCTTAGTAGCAAGAAGAAACACTGGGGAAACACCAGAAACACTTCAGCAAATGAGAGTGAAGCTTGTGCATAGCTTATCAGTCAGGAGTCGACCGTTTTAGAACGGGAGAGAATTGTAAGGAAAGGAATACTCGAAAGTTGTCTAAATTTGATTACATTACGATTTCCAGTAGCCAATTAGCAAAGCGAAAGTATTAATGTCCAAATCTTGCAGCTGTTTCTTCCTCGATACAGCTTCGTTTCTATGTTGCATCAGGGAGAAAGAAAAGCTTCCTGTTGGTACGAGTTCAGAACATGAGTATTCGACACAGTGACCACAACATAAAAATACAGTTAGTATGAAGCGTATTTTTCCATAAAACTGAATCAAAAAAGTGTCATGTTTTTAATAATTTTCACAGCTAAGTCACGTGACAAGCATGTGCAGCCACGTGACCCATTATATTATACGGATGTCGATGTCAATACAGCGCCAATTGCGTATGTCCAATTGTTTCTCTAATTATCTGCTTTTTGGATGTCTTTTTCCTTGCTTTTGTGAGTTTTCTAGGTCCAGCCTCATTTCCATGTTGTAGGATCGAGACCCTGGAAGAAAACCCCTCTTAACGGTCGAAGTCCTTATATTCGAGATGAAAACAGCAATATTCCTTATCAGAGTAGTGAAACGAAAATGTTTCCTGCTTCTGCCCAAAATGTTTCTAGCGAAAATGAAAAATAAGCCCTTTCTGATACAGTGCCTCCTGACTATTTGGCTCAGCCCAGATAACTGCATAGTCAATAATTCTAGGCCCGGTTGTTCAAAGCCCGATTAAACTAGCCGATAATTCGATTTCAGTGTTGTATTTTTGGGATAAGGTTTTCTTTTTGCATTGTTTATCCTTCAGTTATGAGCTTGAGTAATCTCAAACTGCATAAAACATAAGACGTGAAAAACTTTTTTATACAACAAACATTGATGCTGTGGTTGAATTTTAATCCTGTATTAGCGTTAACAGGTTTTCGAACAACCCGGCCCTGGGTACAAGATTATAAAGAATTAGAGAATAAAGAATACTTGTTATCGCTAGTTCATTAGTTTTAAATACTGTTTTCCTATGCATTAGGTGCCAGTTCTTCTCTCGTAACTCTGATTATTTGACGAGTTAGCCGTTTTACTCAGTCCTAATCAAAGTGGTACTTCCTTATTAATTGCCAGAATGCTATTTTGGCTCGGTTTATTTTGAGATTTGTCACAAAGCGTTCAGTCATATCACTGGAGTTTGCAAGTGCTAAGGTCACCATTAAAGCTTTGAGCTTGTGCAATTCAAGGCGCAGCATTTTTTTTTTTTTTTTTCTGGCTACAATACCAACAGCAACTAACCGTATTAATTTCTTTAAATCTCAGTTTGAGCGTACGAGATAACTTCATTATGTCACTTACCCAAACAATTACTATAGCAAGGAAAAAACTGATTGTTAAGTTAAATACGTCTCCACGTATACCACCAGAGGTGATTAACCCTACCTCAAGAGTTACCAACAGAAGCAATAACGTGACTGCAGGAAATGAGACAAGCCCAGGCAAGAATATAACAACAACTAAAAACTTGGTATGTCAAATACATGTCATGCATGTCTAAGGGCCTGTTTACAAGGAGAGAGGATTACCCTAGCAAGCAGGTTACTCTAGCAAGCGGGTTACCCTAGCACTCACACATTTCCTCTTTTTTTCTTCGTTGTGTTTTTACAAGGCAGCCAGGGTTACCCGGGTAGGCTGGCTACCCTATCTGCGTGTAAAGGTTACCCTGGCAGGCGAGTTAAATTTTACCCTTGTAAACACTCCAGGTAGGGTTAATCAGCCTACCGGGGTAATTTTCTACTTGTTTCCAGACCCTTTGAGTGTAACCGCGCATTAAGTTGTCTCGGGTTGTGGGGTTACCCTAGCTGTGAAATTTTGCTTGTAAACGCGGGCTAGGGTGTCTGGAAAACCCGAATAGCAAATAGCGAATAGTCACGAATAGCGAACAGCGAATAGTCCGGAATAGCGAATAGCGAATAGTACGAATAGTGCGAATAGTCTCGAAGAGTGCGAATAGTGGCGAACAGTCTCGAATAGTAGCGAATAGTAGCAAATAGTTGCAAATCGTGGCAAATAGGGTATCCAGTATCTCGCAGTCAACCTCGCAGCAATGTAGGATGGGATTTTCCCGCTTAAAAGCACAGACGCTTATCAGGGCAAAAGGTGCTTCTAAACGTATACGTAATTTCGTCTGTTTTAACCGCTGCAAAAGCGTAAATACTTCTTTATTAGGTTATCCTTGTGTTTTCTGTTTTCTTAATGACGGCGATGGACAGCCCTAGCCTGAGTCCAGAGAAGAAAAGGTAATAAATTCGCTGAAATTCTGTTGATTATTTGGATAATTAATTAACGCAGGAAATTAGATCTGAAGCGGTGACTATTGACGACTACTCGTCACTATTCGTCACTTTTCGCGACTGTTCGCCACTATTCGCACTATTCGAGACTATTCGCATTATTCGGGACTATTCGCTATTCGCTATTGGCGACTATTCGCTATTCGCTATTCGGGTTTTCCAGACATCCCCCGGGCTATCTTTTGCCCTCCGACTAGGGTTAACCCGCTTGCTAGGGTAATCCTCCCTCCTTGTAAACTGGCCCTAAGGCAGCGTCCGCACTACGCCTTAGAAATTTGAAAACGTAGCTTCAAGTCTACGGTTAGGCCTACCGTCCACACTAATCAGTCACGAGAACGGGGCTTTTCCGGCGAAACTTTTAAACCGGAAGAATTTGAAAATGATGGCTCTCTGTTTTCGTGTGGACGGAAAACATATTGGAAACGGACCTTTTCGAAAACCTAGACGTCACGATAATTATTTGATTTCCAGACCGAGTCTTCCTCAAACACAAATCCAAAATGACCGATAATTGTTACGGTTTAAAATTCCTCCCGCGTAGTGTGGACGGAGAACATTTCATGCGTTTCCAGAGTAAAACCTCCGTTTTCAAACCTCTCCGGCGTAGTGTGGACGGGGCCAAAGTTCTGCATCATTTAAGTTGGGTTACGAACCTGTTTACACAAAATAACGAGCCCAAAGGATTAACACAAGCAACGTCTCTATAAGAAATACCTTAAGGAACCAGTCGCCTTAGATAACTTTGCAGTGACTGATATTCACCGACAATAATAATCGGCAGCAGTACCCACTTAGAGTATTTAAGAGCTAAGTTTTGGAATATGCCTCGAGGATACAGAGATCCATCCACCGATAAAGTTCTCGAGTTACGATTTCAAGTGAGTTGGAGTAGTTCCGAGTAGTACGGAAACTCTTGATCCTATGGAATGAGCTTGAAATTACAAAGTGGACGGGAGTTTCATCCGCTTTCCCATTGTTAATGATTTGTTTTTAAAAGATGTGGAAATGTCACTCTAGATTCAACTCCACCAAGTTTGAACCCATACTATCGTTTATATCATTCGCGGTAAATTGTGTGGTTTAATGACTTTACCAGTCCATTTGTTGTCATAATGTTAAAGGTTCACAACAAGAAGACTCTTATTCATTTTTCTTTCCCTTTCTATACTTTTTGTCATATGCAACTTTATTCAAGACCAAGGAGCTTACCAATCAGCAAATAAAGGACGCCCTGAAAGCTAATAACTGTACAAGTGTAGAGTTTGCCGAGGTAAGGCAAATTGCAAACACGCACGAATCAACATGTTTAAAATACCTAAGTACCTATCAGAAGAGATATGAACTGCAGTTTTATCCAAACGCATTTTACTTGTAAAAGAGCGCCCACTTAAAGCCTCAGAAACAGAGAACTAGCCTGAATCGTTGACAGAAAGACGGCGCAAGAAAAATAATTTATATTTCAATGATCAAAATTAACTAGCAATTTCCCTTTCTTTTTCCTGCAGTATTTTCTCAATGTTACTTTCATCAGCAACTGTAACACTTGTGAAAGATTGTCAGAGCTTAAACAAGCTGTGGAATCACCCGCCCGCGGCTAGTGTTCTCCTAGCATTCCCCTCTCTAACACGATAAAAGAGGAGGAGATGGATAGAAACATGCACCCAAACAAAAAAGTGTTCTATTTCTTTGTCTGCTTGAGGTGTTTTGTTACGTTGCTGCGCCTAACGGTTTCAAAATTCCATTCGTTGGTACCTTCTGTCTTACTAAAATTTTACATTGTTTCAATGGTCTGGGCGCTTCTTTCGGATAAAGTTCTACTCTTCTAATTTTTTTCTGTTTTGTTTGTTTGTTTTTTGTTTTCAAGGGAACGGGCCTTTTCGTTTACAATCAAGACGGGTCAAAGGAATCTATCAGGCACAGGAAAATTCAAAGCAACTTGGAGCTAGTGCTGTTATGTATTTCAATGTCAGCTGTTATTCTGGCGCTCATACTGCTGACAGCATTGAGGTAAAACAAACATTATATGTAGCACATATAATGTAATTGTATATCGTGCCGATTTTATGTAGTACGTGTCTAGCTCAATTTTCAAGGTGGAGCAGTGAGTGACATATCACTTATGAATCACCAAGCAGACACAAATAGGCGGGCTCAATGTTACTATTTAGTTTGCCTGCACTGCTATTTGCGGCCTCTTTATCATTCCGTAGCAAAACTGACGCTACTGCCAGTCTTAACTTTCAAGACTCCCTCCAACTCACTAGCTCTAGCCAAATATCTTCTGGTTGGATTTGCCATTTGGAGTGTTTTTGTTTGTTTGTTTGTTTGTTTTTTTTGCTGAAGATACCATCAAATACTTCTAACATTTTGATAAGCTTTTTTTAGACAACTGAACCACACTGCAAGTGGCCCCATTTACGCCAAACTGTGAAATCAATGAGGATTCTTTTCGGAACTTCTTAATCACGTTTCCGCAAACGAGTTAAACGAGAGCATTCCCCAACTCCACCCACGGAGTAAAAATGGAACGAGATAAAAATATAACACAGATGTGGAAAATTGCGAAACACGACTTACAAGTTGCGAGAAAGAAAACAGATGCCAAGTTGGAATCTATAGTCGCAACATTAACATGGGTTTGACTCCACTACACAGGCTTAAAACGTCAGAGAAGCTATTTATACACAAGAATGTCCTCTTGTCCCTGGGTCTTGGAAATCTCGTCTATGTTTTGGACAAAAGCTTGTTTGCTTCAAGACGGGATCGTGTGGTATGTAGAAATGTTCGAAAATCCTGCTTTAAACAAATAGCGTCTTTCACTTGTGATCTACTTTTAAATTGAGTTTGAAAGAAAACAAAAAAAAAAAACAGTAGAAACTGGTACTCTAATGCTGACGAGACAAAAAACAAAAGCCCTCTAAGACATGTCGTTATAGGATAGTGAATAGCTACAGTGGTGCTAAAAAGAGTTGCGGAGTTTGAGTTTTATTGCAAAGTACAGCTATAGTGTTGTTTTAAATTTGAGTGCTCGACACGCATGTTCTCTGCATCATTGTACGTAACATTAGAGACCCCATGTATAAGATGCGAGGATAGGACGGCCATGTCAGAGGAACTGCAATGGACACAGGAAGCTCTCTCGTGCGCCAGTCTCGTCATGTCGCCAAAGACAAAATGCAATTTTCGTTTAGGATGGCGACGTCAATGACTGGAGCGTATAAAAGCTTTTCAAGACCAGTGACATCCTTTAGGGACGTAGAAATTTTATCTTATTTTAAGTTTAAACGATGGTGAAATGATTTTTCTTGATATATATGAAGCAAACATCTCTGATCTGTCAGAATTTCCGTATAAAGAAATTATGCAAACGATCTTATCGACCTGGTTCAGATGGCTTTTTACCAGCAGAGCGTTTTAAAAATCCTGTCGATTAATCCTGACTTAAGGTGAATATTTCACTTCCCATTTGGAATCGAAACAAGTAGTTATTAAAAAACAAACATTATAGCAAGTTCCGGGTCTGAAATATTGAAATAGGCATCAATTTGCAAATGTGCATTTTATTTGGTCGATAGATGCTTTAA
The DNA here is from genome assembly GCF_042242905.1 of Orbicella faveolata. NCBI lineage: Eukaryota > Metazoa > Cnidaria > Anthozoa > Scleractinia > Merulinidae > Orbicella > Orbicella faveolata. The sequence continues at coordinate 6,235,532 of NW_028301536.1, read as the reverse complement.
AGGCACGTAACAATCGTATTTCCAATACAAACCTCTCGGAAACCGCTCAAATCCTTGCAAGATTCGTCGAGAACAATACTTCGGTACATTTGGTCAAAGCTGTGCCTGGTTTTATGAGAAAGAAAAATAGAAAACTGAACGAACATTGCCTATTCATCAAGATATGCAAACGATGTCACGTCGACAGCCACGTCGTGTCGAAGCGCGTGGGAAAACGAGTCTGCAGTGTCCTCCATTTTGACCACGTAGAGCATAGCGGTCAGATATCGTAGACCTTTGTAGCGCCGACCATAGCGCTATGTTTCTGCTGAACTCGAAATTTTTTTCACTGGAAATGACATAATGGTGACTGGATGACATAAAAGTGGCCGATGACATAACTGATGACATAATGGTGACTGGCTAAAGCCAGTAGCCACAAATACGTCACGGCAGCTACACTGTATTAATTAATAAATGAACCCAAAGCATCTGACTATGACTGCATTATTTGCAATTATGTGTTCGGTTTTGCAGGCCATATGTTCGGCTGTGACAGTCTGTCAGTTCTTTTTTCACACTGCACTGTTCACATGGATGCTTGTGGAAGGAATAAACCTGTACATCAAGTTGGTTAAAGTCTTCTCAGTAAAAAGGCAGTACGTTGCATACTTGGCAATAGGATGGGGTGAGCTGGAATTTCAATATCTTTCGATGATATCGTTTCTCAATTCATCTTCTGATTAACAATTAGATTAATTAGTTTTTATAAGTTACGAAACTGTTAATGCACTTCAGTTTATTCGTCTTTTTAGTTTCATTATGCATTGGTATTTAAATATTTTTGCCGTAACTTTGCAAAAACGAGAAAACGTCGCTATTTTACGGACGACCTAAAGCCACTGCGTTTTAATTAGCAATTGGATTATGAGCTCCAGCTTTCTATTGCGTGATAGTTGACGAGGGCACGGCCCGAGAAAATAGTCTAATTGTTTTATTAAAACTTTGCTAGTCGTTCAAAACTTTATCTAAATTCCTTCACAGACACTTCGAGAACGCAAAGGAGAGGCCATCGTTTTGTTAAGAAGAGCACACTGCTACGTTACTCACTATCTATCACAGAATACTAGATAGTAAGTAGCGTAGCCAATCAGAGAAGGAACATTCGTGATAGAACGCTAGTAGATTTATACTAATGTCTGATAGTATACGAGTAGCTCAGCCAATCAAATTGTAGACTAGTAGCATTAGTAGACTAGTAAAATTCTACCGATAGAAGAAAGAGAGAAATGTAATTTTCGTATATCTACCCTTAAGGGAATTGAAATCAACGAAGTAACCGTCGCAAAATATGCGAAAAATATGTGAGAAAATAGCAGACTCTGTTTTGTTACTCTAACCCCAGGAGCTCCGGCTGTCATAGTTGGATTAATATCAGCTATAAGACCAAGTACCTTTGATATGGGAAAGGCTCAGTATGAGGACATCAGGTGTGGCTCATTAAACTTTACCGCTGAGATACAGCGAACCAGGTACGACTCTTCTTTTCCCTCGGCTTTGAAAGTCCCTAGGTATTAATTTACGGAGCAGTCATCTAGACTTTCTTGAAGCCCTGCGAAGTAGTGAGTAGCCCTGGTCCGGAACTTGCACTCCTCTTCCCTTTGCACTCGTGTTTTAGAGGGTCACAGACATCTTTTTCATTCCCAGCAAATCATCCATTTTTGGGCTTTTATTACCATAGTGCTGCATTTGGTGTGATACATCAGAACCTCGCCACGACTACGACTAAACCCAAGCGGTAACTAAGGTCACATTGTTTGGCCTGGCCAACATGACGTCACTTAAAATGTATAACGAAATGAAGTATTAAGCTGAGAAGCCGTTTCTCTTCCTTTTTCCGAATAAGTCTAAAAGTTACAAAGTTAAAACGCATAAAAATTGTGGTATGACTAGTTGCGACACAATTATATTACTTAAACATTTTAATTAGCAACTGCCTAGCACGTCTTGTTTTAAAAGATCAGTTAATCGACCCGTAATTCAATGCTATTGTTTTTATTTTAATGTTGAATTAGCTATGAAACTAAAACAAAGCAAACGAAAGTAAGAATTAAACATTGAACTGTCTGGTGGACTGGTAAAAAAAAAAGAGAGGGAATGACAGCAGTTTTATTAAACAAATTGCAACGTAATGCTGCAATATGCAGTTCTCCTGTCTTTTTACAGATGCTGGATAAATGGAAGTCTCTGGATTTATAAAGGACCCGTCTTAGTCATACTTGTGGTACGTAATAGAGTTTGTTAACCCTTGAACGTACATGTAGAACCAAACAAGCACCCCCACGTTCCCTCCTCCATAGCTTCCCCTCTTTAAACTTAATTTGAAATACTTGTTCATTTATTGAAGAGTCTCCAGCATAATTTATTTCAGTTTATTTTTCCTCCTCTTTTTTTTTTCCTGTCAGGCAAATATGGTATTGTTTGCGATACTTCTTCGTGTAATCTTTGGGAAAATAGCTACCAAGAACAGCAATGACCACGTGGAAATCACTAAGTAAGCTTATGTAAAAAAAAAAAAAAACTAAAGTGAACTACTATGAACTACCTATGCTCTTCTGCTTAATGTTACGAGCCTGTATGAGGTCAGAACATCTACAAGACAACAATTACCTTTTAACCTCTAAGTTATTTTCCCGCATAACTAGAGGTAAATTTAAAAAGTGACATGATCATTCTAGTTCTAAGCCGATACTACTGTAAAGTTAGAAGATCGTTCTATAAAGCCACAGGGCGTTCTTCTATATTTATTTTTATTCACTTAATTATTTAAATCAATATTTCTTCAGGGGCATCCACTTTCCCAGAAGTAAAACATAAAAGTATTAGATACAATATTAAATTAAAAGTTACATATATAGGTCTTTTTTCTATATTTTAAAACTGTTATCTTACCAATTTCCCACAGTATCGAGATTTCAATGCATGGTTTAACACGAAAGCTTGCTCATTGTCTATGTAAGTTTCGCGTAGAAGGGACGTCGCCTAAGGAAACTGCATTAATTTTATCTTTTTAAGAGCCTCTCATATTTTCAAACTTCACAGGAAAGGTCTGAGAAGCATTGTCGCCCTACTCCCCTTATTGGGCGTTACGTATGTAGTGGGCTTTTTTATCGAGTTCCATATCGCTTTGGAATACGTTTTTCTATTGCTTAACACCACACAGGTATGTGTTTTGATCTCGTTCTGGTATCCTTTTCACCGATATATGTCTATGATGTCTTTGACTAGTGGATGATGCATTTCATTCTCACTCAGTAACATTCATCTTCGGATATGAAAACAACTTGGGATCTCTACATCTGACACTAAAGTAGTATGTAGTGCTTAGAAACGTAAATAGAGTCAAATCCCACGCCGATAACACTGCCTGTTGAACTTTTAAAGTTTATGACTGCAAAAAACATAAATAAATAAATGAATAAATAAATAAATAAATAAATAAAATAATAGGGAAAAAACCCTAGTGATACTAAAATATCTTCTATCGACAATTTAAAGGCAGAGATTGGCACAACTCTCTCATCTCCTAGGTATTTGTTGTTGTTGTTTTTTTCTTTGTTTGTTTTGTTTTGTTTTGTTTGTTTTTTTTAAGCTAGATACCTTAATGTGTTCTAAAACAATAACTGCAGCGTTGTCTTAGGAAAATTCATTCATGTCAATGTCACAAAATGACTTATTCTTTCACTTTCTTGTGTATTTGTACAGGGAGTTGTGTTTGTCATCTTTCATTGTGTCCTTGATGATCAGGTAATATAAGTCAATGGTGTGAAGGGGGAAGGGGAAGGAATTCATGTTTCGGAGTTGAGGAAGGATACCACCACCATCCAGGGAGTTTTTCTTCAGGATTTTGAAAAGACCATTTACTAAGTAATGTTGAAACTTTCAATAGCTGTTCATTTATCCCTCACAGAAATTTTGTTGTATCGCCTGTTTCTCCGCCTTATGTAACATTGCCAAAGCAACCGTATTTTGACATTAATTAGATCAAGTCAAACTACACTTCTGAGACGAAAATCTTTTTTTACAGTTTTCTTAGGCAGTATTGCAGAATTTGTACCTCCTTGCATCATTTCACTTGAAATAAAATAAAATCCAAGATGCCAGATCCAAGATGGCGGACTTGATGAGACGTTGCACGGCGTTATGGCCAACAAAAACATTCCATCTTATTGACAAAGCTGAGGGCTATTTATTAAATACAAAATAATTGTTACGTGTCTTATCGCAATGGTCCCCACCTGGACCGTCTAAGAATCAGGCTTAATCCTATCCTACCTCGCCTAAAGTACTCAGGAAAACAGAAACAGTACTGATTCATATTTCAATGTCTTTAAGGTCCAGGATGCTACTCGGAAGTTGTTTGTAAAATTCAGAGCAGATTCTAAGACAAGAACAGCCCCAGCCTCCAATTCCAATACAACACCTGTTATGGAAGGAAGCTCCAAATCAGACATCCTACATGATTCTGGTAGGTATTAGATTTTCTTTACGACATCTTGTACGGGGGCAACACCGTCCTGCCTGTATAATATAGACGTGCTCTACGTAAAATTGTTTATCATGAATGTTGTTGTTGTTTTGTTTTTGTTCTTATTGCCTTATCGTTATTCTTCAAGATTTTTCTCATCTATTGCACTTGAAACGAATCAAAACTTTGTTCAAACTATGCTATTCTATTCCATTCATGTGATAGAATTCATATTCCGTCCTATTCGTTTCGTATTTCTTGCTTTCCGGCCACTATCAAACTACTACTACCCGAAGCACCATGAAAGAAATTTAAATGAATTTAATTCTCATTCTAGTCAGGTCCTTTAAAAACCAGACTTTATCGTGTGGTAAATTAATTAAAGTCGCAAAAAACTCCCTTTCATTTGATAGCGTTGAGATTTGGTAGAATGCGTAACAAGTAAATTACTCAGTCTCCCTGCAAATTTGAGCTAAGACAGTTTGGTGTGGCCTACACGGCATGTTAATTCAATATGGCCGACATTGAAGATTGACGATTTGCGCCATCTGGACGATTTATAAAGATCCTGAAGATGTTTTTTTTTTTTTCAAGCAAATTAATTCATTTAATTAAAATATATATATATATATATATAATACTAGCTTCCATGAAGACGGGCCTTTTTTCCTAGAAAGTATTTTTCATGCTTTTTTAGATCAGATATAGTAAATATAGATATAGTAAATATTCATTGAGATATTAAGGAAACAAATATTAATTGTACGAAATTTTTGTGTTTTCTTGGGTTTGACTAGAATGAAAAAAAGGCGACTGACACATGCATTTGATAGCACAAAGGGATGCGCTATTTATGTGGAGCGTATGTATGATGCGCGCTAGTGAAAACCAGCTTTTTTGTCTTATCCCGATATACTTGTGAACTAGTATTTGGAAAGATCCCCTTCGAAATGAAGCAAAATTTCTGGCACTTATCAGTCATGGAGTTTTAAATTTGACGCAACTCTGGTGACACAAATTCTTCATATTGCACAGTCTCCAACCTTAACGAAAAGTCCAAATTGTTTTCTGGCGCCGTAATACACACTCTGGCTGAATTATTCTGTGCGTAGGGTGCAGTATGAGAGTCCAGCTCTAGCCGCGCCTATGTACAGCTTTTCGACAAAGGTTGTATAGCAAAGCGTATCAAGTCTAGGCGAAAGTGCCGTAAAGTATTATCGTAATAGGTAGTTTATCATTGCTTGATTAGGGCTCACGGTAACAAGGAAGGAGAAAGAATGAATGCACATGTCTACGCGGTCTCCTTTTAGTATGCTGAGACACCGTGCAACAGTAAACTTTTATTTCCCACAATACCTCTCGGCATTGTTGTATACACGTTGACCCTCTCTCTATTCAGTGAATGAATTTTTAAGTGATTTTTCCCTCCTTACAGAGGACAGGAAGAAGACGAATGATGTGACAATGAAGTATTGCGTCACTCGCCTCTAACACACTGATAATAAACATCAATGGAAGTATACATACACTCTTGGAGTTTGCTAGTTTTAAATATTAGAAAAATGTAGTTTGCTGATCTTACCGCAATACTGTAATGGTAATACGAATGGTTTCGCTAAAATTGCCCAGACTGAGAATTGATATTTGCCTGCTGGTAACAGCTCGCAAAGCTTTCCTTTGTCGTCTGATTCAACCACAAAATTTACTGAGTAACATTATAATCCACTTGTGAATTGCCATTCAAGAATACAGGCCATGGAATCATGAGCTTTAAAGGACGTCTAGATCTGATAATACTCAAATCACAATTCATAATCCATTACAACTTAGGGAGTAGTTAATGAAAAATTTAGTCAATCAATCAATTGCAATCAATTGCAATCAATCAATCAATCAATCAATCAAAACGATACGATACGATAATAGTATTTTCTTCACAGCTAACAAAAAATAAAGACAATTTTAAGTTGCTTTGGCTTCTTCTTATACTCGACTCAAGAATTCCGGAACTCGACGAGGAGCAGCATATTTTGTTCAAAATGTCTAAAGTGACAACTATAGTCCTATCTGGCGACAGCGATCGACGAGCGAGTTGAATTGCCGAGCGCGGACGACCCACTTTTGGCGCCAAATTCAAAGGTCGGAGACGCAAAATATTTCATATTTTTCACTCTTTACAATCTGATATGGCTTTTGGAGTCAAAAATCCTTTTTCGTAAATATTTCATGCCGTCTCCAACGTTCGGTATATCAAAATTTTAACATGGCTCCGAGGCTTTCAGGGCAAACTTCTACGTTTGGTGGTGTTTTCTTTGTATCCAAGTCTCTTTTGGGCATTGAAAAACAAAAGGAAAACTTGGGAAAAAATGGCAATTTTGACCCGAAAGCCTCGGATTGATGTTGGAATATTCGTATTTCGAACGTGGCCTATTGACATGCATTTGACATCAGGACAATAGAGTTTTTCCCGCCTGCAGAATCCTGACTGTTTAATTCAAATTTCAGGCGCGCTCGCCGTGTGCAAGGTCATATTGTTATTACCAATATTGCTACTTTTCTTTAATTTTTGTGACTAATTACGTGCACGTAATAATTTAGTCGTGTTATTTTCCTAAGTATTGTTAGTATCGTTGTAACTAAATTTACGATATTATGAGAAATGCGTGTTATTCTTAACAGGTAATTAATGTTACTATTGTAAGCTATGTTAGAATTATAAGTTAAATTAGTGTTATAGCATTAAGTGATATTGTCAACTTGTAAGTAAGGTTAGTACTGTCGAGGAAAAGGTTGTTGTTATTCATCGTGGTGGATGCAATAATAAAGTGTATTATCGTTTGTCTCACGATGTAGTCACTTGAGATGTAGATCGCGACGTTTCGACTGCTTACTGCTAGTCTTCTTCAGGCGATAAGGTCGAGTGATTGCACGGTATCATTTATATCACAAAGGTCGGCTGTGATTGGTGCATTTCGATCCTCCTATTGTTCCATTGTTCCGGCGAGTAGCTGTTCCCTCAGTGGGCCGCTGTTGTACCGTTCTCCTGTTGTTATGTTTCTTGATCGTGGGTATCCATGCTTCAAGAATTTCAATTCCACTATCCCTGTTGATGTTGTTAGGGTGAAGTCTTATGTGAATAGCTTCCTTGACCCTACGTGTGTACCAGTGAGGATCTCGATCAATAAACTTGACCTCATTCCAGATAGGATAGTGGCCGGTCTCGTGGGTGTGTTCAGAAACGGCGGAGGTCTGGGTACGGGCGAGTCGTATATCCCTGTCGTGTTCTTTGATCCTCTCCTGCATAGATCTCCCTGTTTCCCCGATGTAGACTTTGCCGCACTCACAGGGAATCCTGTAGACAACACCATCTTGTTTAGCCGGGTTGACGGTGTCCTTTGGTCGCACTAAGTGTGACCGAAGTGTCGTGTCGGACTTAAAGACGGTGCGAATGCCTTGTTGTTCTAGGCAGCGGCGGAGAGACTCCGAAACTCCTTGGACATAAGGTAAAACGGCGGTGGATTTAAATTCCGCGACAGGCTCTCTTCTTGGGGTTGTTCGTGCCTTTGTGATCTTCTGTACAAAAGAGGAGGGATATCCGTTAGAAACAAGTACAGATGACAGATGTTTCTTCTCTCCAGCGATTACTGATGGTTTGGTGACGAGACGTTTAGCCCGGTCGTACAGACACTTCACAATACCGCGCTTTACAGACTGAGGGTGGTGTGAATCATACGCTAGGTACTGATCAGTATGTGTTGGTTTCCTGTAGACACTGGTGGTAAGGCTTCCATCAGGTTCTCTGTAAACTGACGTGTCGAGAAAGGCGATCTTGTTGTTGTTCTCGATCTCCATGGTGAAACGGATTGATGGTTGTTGACTGTTCAGGTGTTGCAGAAAGACGTCAACTCTATCCCGATCCAGGATGGTGAAAGTATCATCTACGTAGCGTTTCCAGATCTTAGGCTTGCAAGGAGCGGACTCTATTGCTTGTTCTTCAAATATCTCTATGTAGAGATTAGCAATAACCGCGGATACAGGGCTCCCCATGGCTGTGCCGTCTCGTTGTTCGTAAATCGATCCGTTGTACTGGAAGTACGTAGATCTTAATACGAAATTCAAGAGGTCCGCGATTTGAACTGGTGTAAGTGTCGTGCGGTCAGCCAGGCCTGCGTCGTTCTCCATTTTTTGTAGCGCGGCTTGTACGGCGCCCTCGATCGGTACGTTGGTAAACAGTGACTCTACGTCGAAAGACACCATGATCTCGTGGTCCTGGATCTCTTCACTGGCGATGGTGGAGGCGAAGTCAGTTGAGTTCTTCACTGTGAAGTTCGAGTTACCTGCAAGAGGAGATAATACGTTAGCCAAGAAAGCAGACAGGTCGTATGCAAAGGTGTTGACACACGACACAATTGGCCTAAGCGGTGTGTCGGCCTTGTGGATCTTCGGCAAACCATAGATCCTAGGTGGTTGTTTGTGTCGGGGTCTGATCTTATTATAAACCGCCTCTGATATGTGTCCACTCCGTTTCAGGGTTAGCAGCTTCTCAGATAGCTTCCGGGTCAAGCGGTCTGTCGGATCTTTGTTGAGCAGCTGGTACGGTCCGAAATCAATTAGCGCTGACATTTTTGCGTGGTATGTGTCAGCGTCCAGGATTACGCTAGCGCGTCCTTTGTCGGCCGGAAGGACCATGATGGAGTTTTCCTCTTTTAAGCTTTTAAGAGCCTCCTGCTGTTCCTTCGTGATGTTGGGCGTGGGTGGTTGTGCCTGTTGAAGGATGGTGTTGACGGATCTCCTGACTGTGTCTGCTCGCTCCGCATCTAGTGGCCTGACTGCTGACTCAATCTTGGCGATGATCTCGGTGGCTGGGACGCTCGTAGGAGTCACGGCGAAATTTAGACCTTTCTTCAGTAGGGACACCTCAGCTTCGTTAAGGGTCCTGGATGACAAGTTGATAACCCACTTTGTTTTGTCAACAAAAGCTGTAGGGGAAACAGAAGACTGTTCTCTCGCAAAAGTTTCTCAAACTTGCGCTGTTGACGGTCTTTGGTGGTATTAAAGACTCACTGGGTAGTGGATTTAACCTTGTCGAGTACCTTTGCAGCGTCATCCGCAAAAAGAGCAGATGTAATGCTCTGTGCTGTTGATTCGGCTTCTTTCTTCGTGGACACATATCAGAGGCGGTTTATAATAAGATCAGACCCCGACACAAACAACCACCTAGGATCTATGGTTTGCCGAAGATCCACAAGGCCGACACACCGCTTAGGCCAATTGTGTCGTGTGTCAACACCTTTGCATACGACCTGTCTGCTTTCTTGGCTAACGTATTATCTCCTCTTGCAGGTAACTCGAACTTCACAGTGAAGAACTCAACTGACTTCGCCTCCACCATCGCCAGTGAAGAGATCCAGGACCACGAGATCATGGTGTCTTTCGACGTAGAGTCACTGTTTACCAACGTACCGATCGAGGGCGCCGTACAAGCCGCGCTACAAAAAATGGAGAACGACGCAGGCCTGGCTGACCGCACGACACTTACACCAGTTCAAATCGCGGACCTCTTGAATTTCGTATTAAGATCTACGTACTTCCAGTACAACGGATCGATTTACGAACAACGAGACGGCACAGCCATGGGGAGCCCTGTATCCGCGGTTATTGCTAATCTCTACATAGAGATATTTGAAGAACAAGCAATAGAGTCCGCTCCTTGCAAGCCTAAGATCTGGAAACGCTACGTAGATGATACTTTCACCATCCTGGATCGGGATAGAGTTGACGTCTTTCTGCAACACCTGAACAGTCAACAACCATCAATCCGTTTCACCATGGAGATCGAGAACAACAACAAGATCGCCTTTCTCGACACGTCAGTTTACAGAGAACCTGATGGAAGCCTTACCACCAGTGTCTACAGGAAACCAACACATACTGATCAGTACCTAGCGTATGATTCACACCACCCTCAGTCTGTAAAGCGCGGTATTGTGAAGTGTCTGTACGACCGGGCTAAACGTCTCGTCACCAAACCATCAGTAATCGCTGGAGAGAAGAAACATCTGTCATCTGTACTTGTTTCTAACGGATATCCCTCCTCTTTTGTACAGAAGATCACAAAGGCACGAACAACCCCAAGAAGAGAGCCTGTCGCGGAATTTAAATCCACCGCCGTTTTACCTTATGTCCAAGGAGTTTCGGAGTCTCTCCGCCGCTGCCTAGAACAACAAGGCATTCGCACCGTCTTTAAGTCCGACACGACACTTCGGTCACACTTAGTGCGACCAAAGGACACCGTCAACCCGGCTAAACAAGATGGTGTTGTCTACAGGATTCCCTGTGAGTGCGGCAAAGTCTACATCGGGGAAACAGGGAGATCTATGCAGGAGAGGATCAAAGAACACGACAGGGATATACGACTCGCCCGTACCCAGACCTCCGCCGTTTCTGAACACACCCACGAGACCGGCCACTATCCTATCTGGAATGAGGTCAAGTTTATTGATCGAGATCCTCACTGGTACACACGTAGGGTCAAGGAAGCTATTCACATAAGACTTCACCCTAACAACATCAACAGGGATAGTGGAATTGAAATTCTTGAAGCATGGATACCCACGATCAAGAAACATAACAACAGGAGAACGGTACAACAGCGGCCCACTGAGGGAACAGCTACTCGCCGGAACAATGGAACAATAGGAGGATCGAAATGCACCAATCACAGCCGACCTTTGTGATATAAATGATACCGTGCAATCACTCGACCTTATCGCCTGAAGAAGACTAGCAGTAAGCAGTCGAAACGTCGCGATCTACATCTCAAGTGACTACATCGTGAGACAAACGATAATACACTTTATTAAGGTTAGTACTGTAGATAGTATTGGACGTAATGTAGCCACTTTAACTTTTGAACTTCGTCAGCCACAATAAAAATATGAATGTTAAGAAGGGTTATATGTTCCGTGAGCTGGCAATGTTCATGAACAGCTGACGAATTCCTCGAAAGATGTTTTTTTACTCGCGTTTCTAATAAACGAGAGGTTTCGCCAACATATTCTCCGTCACATTGTTCGCAATAGCTGTGATAGACTGTTCCACACTTTTTTAAGGTTTCTGTTTTATCCTTAACACAAACTAGCGTGACAAGGAATTTAAAGGCTTGTACACAAGTGTGGCATCGTGTGATTTAAATGCTCTTTGTTGGTGTTCCGAAGTGCCCTTGATGTATGGCACTGAAGCATATATTGGCTAATCGTTAACAGTTTCTTCGGACCCTCTCAAATCAGACCCAGTGTTCGGTATTGTTAGTGAGCGTGGTTTTCCCTATCGGACATTTCAAATTGTCCTCCAGTTTCAATGGTGAGAACAAAGGTAACACCAATCAAAAGCAAGATATTAAAGGACCGCATTTCTTAAAAACTTCATCTGGTGCAAAATGAAATCAAACGTTACCAAAGAGGTATATCAGAGGCTTTCAAAGAGGCAGGTATAAACCACTTAGGCCTAGGGCGAACGTCTAATCTTAGTCGAACTTAATTCGTCGAACCTATTAATTTTTGAAATGAACGGGTGCAACGTTTGCTTCAATTAAGTTCGACTCAAATTGATTGGTTCGACTCTAGCATAAATTCGACTTGCCAAGTCGGATAATGCGACAGTGGATCGGCGTTTCACCGAAGGCCGTTCTAAGCACGCGCTGAACACAATTCATAAATCATGCAAATTTCAAAATAATTGATTCAAATGTAATGGACTGGGCAAACCTCGCAAAAATACATATATACTCCCCCATCTGCCAAACGCTATTTCTACCCCCCCCCCCCACTCCGACGAGCATGCGCTGTGCAAAGACAATCTCGCCACCTGCAATGGCGAGCTATCGAAAGTCATTGCTGACATCAAGACCGCTGCTTTTAAAAACCAACAAATAACACACCATCGGTTGTCAACGTAAATTACAAAATGTTACCACTTTTAAGAATGGAAACAATTTCAATACAATTTCAATCAATTAAGGCTGGTTTTGTTAGCTTTTGTAAACAGTATTTACTCTCGTCTGATTAGGAGATGGAGTGCTGGTTTCTCATAATACACCTAAAAGTACTAATGTGCTATCCACATTTCCGGCAAACGGCAGCACTTTGGGAAGGAAAAGCTTTATTTCATTAGCTCCACCACATTGAACGGAAGAATAATAATAAGAGATAATAAGAACAATAACATTTTTTACTGTAAAGCGCCATGAGCCCTGGATATGGCGCTATACAAATCTATTATTATTATTATTATTATTATTATATAAGAAGGTGCTCAATATGTTGTTCGATTTTGTTCAAATTTACTTGATATAAATTAATTAATAAAGAGGTATAATTTTTTTGGCTTGGAGGGAATCTTTTTTACTTGTTCATTATTTGATTTCTAACTTCGATTTAATTCCATAACCCCGACGGCTAAGCACGTCATCAGGAATTTAACAGAACCGCAATATTAAATTATAAAATCTATTCAGTCTACGGCAAAATCAAAGAAACATGAAGTATGTGGCTATCTACCACTGATCAATTAACACTACAAGACGATTTACCGAATCAAAAGAAAAGAGCATTTTTAAAGCGGTATGAATGAGCATTTCATTTTAACTTTGCCAATCGGGCCTTGATAGTTTCTCAGCATGCACATGAAAGCATTTTTGAGCTTACGTCGATCCGGTCAGAAAACGGCACAAGTTCAACGAAAGGCTTTCTTATTTCACAACCCCCTGTGACGTGATATACTACAAGTTAAAATTAAAGTAATTTCAGGATTCAGGATGGTAGCTGTCAAAAATTAATGACGTCATGTGAAGAATACAAGAGAAATATATAAATGTGCTTTGGCCGAGCGAAATCAAATTACGATTCATTGTAACCGGGCGAGACCTCTGCACGCGGCTAAGCTGTAGTTTTCTGATTATTCATATATCTATCCATATCCATACTTCTTCACGAAACCCGTTCCAACCCACCCCACTCTCTCTTTGTACTTTCATTGTTTCACTCTCTAGTTCAATGGCAAGTCAATAAAGCGATATAAGATAAACTTACGCGCGTTTTATTCGATCAAAAATTCCGGTTTGAATTTCCGAATGGAACTGTATTTTCCTCTAGACTGAAACGATATTGTTCCACTCCCATCGGAGAACGTTTCCCTGCAAGATTAAAACTTTTGGCTTTTCAGCCAATCGATTATTTCCATTTTCTCGATCTCATACTGCAGCAAGTGATTGCTATTAAGTGCTGTAAGCTGCTTTATGCGAAGAACTTAACAAATTCACGATTATTATGACTGACTCAAGACCATACCTTTACCACCTTTTAGAGAGCCTTTGGAACTTTCATCCTAATTTGCTTAGAACAGATCATCTCTAAACTACTGAAATGTAGGTAGTGACTGATAATCCCGCGCAAGAGAAGTTAGAAAGTTTCTCTCTTCACACGGAAACGATGTTTGAATTGGCCAGATAAAGCTATTGGAAGATTTTAGTCACAATAACCGTGAATTTGTTAAGTTCTTCGCATGAAGCAGCTTACAGAACTCAATGCAACCACTTCATCATTGTGCTGCAGCATGAAACGGAGAAAATAGAAATCATCGAGTGGCTGTAAATAGCGCCTTTGGACCCTTGGGAAAGGGCGCTTTAGAAATTTTATTATTATTATTATTATTATTATTATTATTATTATTATTATTATTATTATTGATGCGACAGGGCGTGGATCACTACAGAACATCAGGATGTGGTGGGATGAGCTGACGATGGCCGGACCGGACTTAGGATATTACCATAATGCTGGAAAAAGCCGGCTTGTTACGAAGCCTGATAAGGAGGAGATCACTAGGAGCATCTTTGAAGAAACAGCAATAAACATCACCACAGAAGGACGGAAGCATGTGGGTGCGGCGCTGGGCTCCAGGTCTTACCTTGAGCAGTACGTTAACGGTAAAGTCGAAGAATGGGTGGGGCAGGTGAAAAAATTGGCTGAGTTTGCTTTGTCGCAGCCCCAGGCTTGCTACGCAGCATTCACTTTTGGATTAAAACACCGCTGGACGTACTTTATGAGAACTCTGCCTGATATAGAAGATCTACTCGCTCCTTTGGAGCGCGCAATTGCTGATGCCCTAATACCGTCCAGTACAGGTCACAATTGTGCAGAAGCTGAATGTGAGCTATTGACGCTGCCAGTTAGAATGGGAGGTATGGGCCTAATAAATCCAAGCCAAACAGCAGCTTTAGAGTATGCAGCATCAGCCAACATCTCTGGTCCACTAGCCCATCAAATAAAATCACAGTCGCATAAGCCACCAGACGAAAGTGAAGTACACGCTGTGCAACGGGAGATGAGCCAAGTGAAGTATCAGTATCTGAAGGAAAAACTTGATGAGGTGAAGGGCTCGATTTCTGGAAAAACTTCGAGAGCTGTCGACCTTGCCACTCAGAAAGGTGCTTCTAGTTGGCTTACTGTTTTGCCAATCAGAGATATGAATTTTGATTTAAACAAGAGTGAGTTCCGAGACGCTGTGAAACTCAGGTACGACTGGGAAGTTCCTGATACTCCATCTGTTTGTGTTTGCGGGGACATATTCAATGTGGATCACGCTATGATATGCAAAAGAGGCGGATTTATCATCCAACGCCATAATGAACTAAGGGATTTGGAGGCGGAACTGCTTAGCATGGTATGCAATGGTGTCGAAACCGAACCAGTTTTGCAAGACATCACAGGAGAAGAGTTGAATAGGGGAGCCAACACCGCCCCTCATGCGCGGCTGGATATAGTTGCTAGGGGATTCTGGGAGGGGCAGAGGTCGGCTTTTTTTGATGTCAGAGTATGCCATCCGAATGCAGACTCCTATAAAGATTTGGATCCAGACCAGATATTCAGGCAGCCCGAAACAGAGAAGAAACGCCAGTATGCCAGCCGTGTGTTAGAAGTAGAGCAAACTACATTCACGCCATTAGTTTTTAGTACGACGGGTGGAATGGCAGTGGAATGTAATCGATACCATAGTAGACTTGCTGAGTTAGTTGCTACAAAGAAGGGCGAAAGTTATGCGACTACCATGTCATGGATCAGGGCAAGAGTATCTTTTGCGCTGCTGAGATCAGCATTACTTTGTTTAAGAGGCTCGCTAGCTCCTAGGAGAGTCCACTTAGAACTGTCGGACATTGATTTAGATATCGAAAAAGGACATGCAAATATTTGTTAAGGCAATTGAGAATGCTATTTCTGGGGAACTCTAGCCGAAGCCACGAACACTGAGCCAAGAAGTGGACCTGCATATAGCTACAGTGTATTTTTAAACTGGAGTTTTTGCCATTTAAATGTGTAGAGTATTTTTTACTATTCTTATTTAAATTTTTTCGACAAATGACAATAGACAAATTTATAAGGGTTGTAAAGAATGAGTGTAATTTGTAATTCGTTTGTAAGTTAGTATTTCCCTGACATATATATTGTCCTAAGAATTTTTACAGTTGTAATTTTTTATAAGCCACTAATAAACATTATTACATTATTATTATTATTATTATTATTATTATTATTATTATTAAAAGCCAAAAAAATTAATCTTGCAGGGCAATGTTCTCCAGCGGAAGTGGAACGATATCGTTTTTTTCGCGGAACGAAGTTTTAGCTTGTGTTGCATGATGAGATGGTCACAATTTATAATCAAGCTATATCTGACTGGTCTTGCACCGGAATTGGGTAAGACCTTCTTTCAAGCGAAAACACATCAGGTGTTGGGTAATAAGTTTAATGTCACGTGTGTGGCGGTATAAGGTGATGCACCAAATAAATCTACTGTACTTTAGTCTATATCGACCGTTAGCGTGGCTTACAGCTCGCCGGTGTACAAAATCTGTTTCGTTTTCAGTTTTGCACAAGTCTTACGCGCGATTTTAATATACCAGTTCGCCATGTACTGGCGTTAGTTTGCCCTCACCGGTCCTGGACCAAAATGCTATATTCAGTTGTACTTGTTGTTTCTTAAAGGAGAACGGAAGGCGAAAACCCATTTTTTAAAAAATCGTTCTTATGAAAGTACATGATACGTCGTAATCAAATCGCTATGTTTTAGGATGTGAACTAACTTTTTAACCTGATTGTAACAGCAAAAAGCTCCGTACCTGAACAATTTGAACGTCCGCCATTTTGGAAGCCATGTTGAAGGCTTGGGCGCATAGCATGACGTCACTGCGCACAGGGGAAAACACGCGAATTTCAAGTACTACGATTTCACTGAGACTGTCGTCAAATCGAATTATATATGGCACTGTAGACAGTCCGGGATCGTTATCAGATTTGATAACCATGTGACGTCACAACATGGCGGCCATTTCAAACACCGGGAATTTTCGTATTCACTTCGCTTTGCTCGTTATTTTTTCGATTATACTCGGGTAATTTACCCATAATTCTATTCGATAATTACCAGAAAAGAAGGAGCCTCATGTGTTTTGAAAATGGCGGTTGAAGACCAGCGTAAACGATGTAAAATGCTACTCGTAAAGTGAAACAGCGCTTGCAATTTTGCATCCAAACCAGGTATGTTTTTCGTTTTGTCATTAGATTTAAGTTACTTGGAGATTTTTGCGAAAATCACAAAAAATATGTCGTTAATCTTCACGCCATATTCTTGGGATTTAACGTGTTTGTAGTGTTGTGCACGATCTGTGAAAAAAGTGCGCGGGGGTATTTTGATTTGCGATGTGTTGTTCGTAACGGCGGCCATATTTACAGCTGTAATTGATGTGTTCCTAGGTATTGAGATGGCGGATGCTGGTACCCATATAATCAAAATAGCAACTAAGTAATGTAAGTAACTTACATAAATCATCTAAGCCCCTTCAGAAAAAATTATAGCTCTTAGTGAGTCGCTCGATTCATGGTACGGCAGTCCAGGTGGTCGGGAAACCACTTGCGAATCTAACATTAGTTGTTTATTTTCTTTTGAAGGGTTACCATGAGTTCAAAATCAAGAGGCCAGAAGGAACTCCTTTTCATGTCCTTCCTGAAAATTGGAAACAAAGACCCGTTCGCACTTCGTTGTGTTTTGCCAGAAATTAGAGAAATACCCGAGACACTTCTAGACGTGCCACAGTCTGGTA
Organism: Orbicella faveolata; assembly: GCF_042242905.1. Lineage (NCBI taxonomy): Eukaryota > Metazoa > Cnidaria > Anthozoa > Scleractinia > Merulinidae > Orbicella > Orbicella faveolata. The sequence goes on along the minus strand of NW_028301536.1, from coordinate 6,217,869 downwards.
TCCAAGAGCGCTAAGCAAAATTACACTTTGAGAGAAGTTGCTGGAAGACAGATAGGCCCGGTGCAATACTTCTTAAACAGGGAACTAAAACACCTTTCGGACTGCCGGAAAATCGGCAATCACATTAAAGGGTAAGTTGCCTATATTTTAGAGTCAATTTCAACAACTCGCGGTCCTGAAATATTTTCCGGAAATGCCGGCCAAACTAGGTCAGTTTTCTGGCACACCAGTCGTTATATAATGAAGCTTATTGTTGGATTTAGCGAGTGATCTATGATACGAAAACATATTACGTGAATTATAGTTTCTTTTATATGAATCGGGTCATTAAAAGCTTTTTTCCATATCACCGAATGCACAACAATAGACTACTGATCTACAACTAAAACAATTTTTTCCGGAAATTCCAAGACTTCCAAGTTGACTGTCACATCTCACGACATTAAGTGCTGCATGTACCCATTCCACTGAACGGAGGTGTATCACAAATTAAAGTAAACATACCTACTATATTTTTGTTGTTGTGCCAGAACCATATCAGGCGAGCCCACAACGAAGATGGAAACGAAATGTACAGCACGGCGGAGGGGATTGAATTAGCAATCGCAGAAATGGAATTAGGCGAGGGATGGGATATGGCCATCGAGGTAAGCTATTCTATCTTCAGTATATCTGGACAGAGATTCGACAGAGGGAGGGTCGCGAACTGTTTCGATACTTTTATTTCCATTTCATAGTAATGAATCATAGTAGGAGATGTTTCGGTCCTAACCACGCTTCGCTCATGCAAATTGAACGAAATTCAGTTACAGCTCTCCGCTTGGAATATAGAGGCAACTTGTTCAGTGTCAATTTGTGAACTCAAGATGTATTTACTGTTAGTGTTTCGTTTATATTTTATACAGACTGTTGAACAGCCAGCTTCACCAACTACCAAGAAAATGAAGACTGAGTGAAAATAGAAGCTATCATATTAGTATCAATAAACAACGCTTTTGTGAACAGAATAACTGTTGTCTACCTTTGTGTGTTTTTACTCGGAACAAATATTATACGGTGTCGATCTGAAAATAAAACTTTTCGCGGTAGCTTTTGGACAAAGACAGTTTTCTTCAATACATCTCTGTTTCTATTCCATAATCCAGTAACCTATTGTGAAGCAAACATACAATTAACTAAATGAAATTGCATTGTGATGTTGTCAAAAAAGTAACTCCTTTCATCGCAGTGCCCCGTCGACCGCCATATTGAATTATACACTGTTGCTACCAAATAATGTCACGTGAACGAAAACTTGTGCAGCGATTGGTTAATGGTTTGTTTTGGTCGAGGTTATCAAATCTGATAACGATCCCGGACTGGTAGAGCTTGAAATGTTACGTTTGTGCATAATTGAATCTTATGTTGGAGGATTAACTGAGCTCAACGAAGCGTTCGAAATAAATCTCACAGCTGGCAAATTACTTGTGACCATTTGTGTACATGAGCTAGCTTACATGTTATTTAGTTCTCTTGGTGCTCCCATTCTGCGCACCTGACACAAACCCACGATAGCGATCTCTAGGAGCTTCCCTTTTTAAACAAATCGTTTGAAAGAGAGGGAGCTGTGTTATACATCTAGAAGTCGGTTGAGCTGCCTCTATGTCTGAACCCCAAAAATATAAACAGGTTATATCGCAACCATTTCGCTGTCATGTGAGCCTGCCATGCACGCCACGACAAAAGACGAAATAAATGAAATAAATCAAACAACACTTTTTTTCCCACCGAGTCCATGGCTGTTTACTAGCTGCCTAGTGCCAAAATAATCAACATCTGCTGAATACAAAAGTACTATTCACCTGAAATTGTATTTATTTACGGCTTCCTTGTTGCACTTCCCAGTTCGCACAACACTCGCATACACACCACGATGTATTTCCTCTTCGGCGCTCATCTTGACTCTCGTGAACATCGCCTTCCTCTGACTCTGAACTGTCTCGCATGCATAGGTTCAAAAGAATAAGGCTCGATCTTAGCCATGATGTAAGCTAAATGCAGGTTCGACTCAAGATCGATTCTTCACAAATTTTGTTGACATGAAAAAATGCCTGTGCGTAGTGACGTCACAACATGGCGGCGGGTATTCCTTTTATGGGACTTTGTAACCGGAAGGAAAGATGCCCAAAACGTTGGACGTTCAATTTTGAAAAATGACCACGGGTTTTGGACTCTTTTCGTCACTTTCGAAAGGTAAAATTCACTTTTTCTTACTTTTTACTACAAATCTAAGCTTTTTCAGTAGTTTTAAGCTCCCATATAAAATACGACTGCTAGCCTTCCGTTCTCCTTTAAGATTCACCTTTTTCAATAAATCAACGGTTATGTATTCATGTGCATAGCCTTTATAAGCCCAATCGTGGTTATTTATTTTATACCGGGATTGGAACCTTTAGGTCCCAGTAAACAGAGCTCAGTCAAAAGACGTCACACAAAGGAGGGACATAAATACTTTTTTGGCACAAATGATGAACTAAAAACAATTTACCATAGCTTCACACTCTCAGAACGAAATGTTGACAGTTAGATGTAATAATTCATAATCAGCCCTACTCTCTCCGTGGTCGTCTGGGACTCCAAAATCCGAGGAAAATAAGGTAAAGCAGCAAGAAGAAATTATAAAATCTGACATTCTATAGACATTAAAAAAAAGCTCCGAATACTCAAAGCAGCCATGTACAAAATGCACATTTCAGAGGTTCATATGCCTTCAAGAAACAGGAAAATCATCCCTGTCAAAATATTGTAAATCTCCTCGCTCCTCGATCCTTATCAAGTTCCTTGACCAATGTCATGTGACATCAATTGTTTCCAGATAAATTTTAGGACAAGTTTCAAGAGGTCGAGTTAGACTGCTCCAGAGCTTTTAAAACTGTAAGCCTAGAACGATGGCAAGAGACTCATCGCCAACCACCCCTCTCCCCCTATGGTGGTATCTTTGTTTCAAGCCGCCAAACACTTAAACGTATCTCAGAAGAAAAAAATACAAAATGAACCTTGTAATTGCTCAAGTCTGCCTCTTTTGCGTTTTCTAAATGCTCCAATAACTCGACAATAAACTTGGGCGCATTTTCTGTTGCTCTTAATTAAATTGAATTATGTTATTTTCCTAAATAAAACGACATTATCGGCATAGTAACAAATCACTTAAAGAAAATGAGGACGAAAAAAACCTTTGGTTTCCTGAGTTACCTTTAACTGCTAAGTGGTTTAGAGGTAGTGGCACCCCAAAAAATGTAACAACTAGAAACGGATATATTAAATTATGTAAGTGTTTTTTGTTGTTGTTGTTGTTGTTGTTTTTGTTTTCTTTTTTTGTTTGTTTGTTTGTTTGTTTTTGTTTCAGTTGCACTAGACTATCATGTTTTTAAATATTGCTTAGATCACAAGTTTCTTCATGTTCACGCTGATCATCTTTATCTTCGTCACTCTCTGGCTCAAAGACGGTCACATCTTCCACCGCGTCATTCATCATCATTATCACAGAGAGGCAACATTCTGTGCTGCAATGAGGATGCTGCCTCAGCGCTTGCACTACTGTAAATGACGCAGCCAGATAGCGAACTGAAAGCGAGATGGAAAATTTGATAACGTTACTCACTGGTCTATGTTTAGCAATCTTCAAGCACTTAAAAATGTTAATAATAAAATGACGTTTCGCGGAGATACATACAATCATGTATCTAGGAGTACGATTGGAAAGCTTGTAATCTAGCTTTTTTATAAATGTTAATGGAAGATCCAGTGCCAATCGCAAAAACATAATGCAACAAAAGATGTGAATAATAAAAAAAATATGTATGTCAAAAAATATTAGCCCTCGGACGTACATGAAAACTCACATCCCTCCTGTACACGGGATGCCGAGGGATGGAGGGATGGACGAAAGCCCTCTCCTGGGATTTTTTCATTTGAATGGGACATAAATAAATTAATCTGGCTTTAACAGATAGCCCCGGGCGTGCCCTACACTATGACATATATTTTATAGTTGATTATGACGCCAAACTACGTCAAATTACGTCATTGCGTCATTAAATCTTGGATCGGTCATCTTATATTAAAATATATTTCCATAATCAAAAAAACTAAGGTAAATCATTCAAAAATGACAATGCAATGTAGAAAGGTACTAGTACTGCAATGTTGTTAAAAAAAAAAATGCAAGAAAAATGAATAATTCTGTCCAATACGGTGAAATTTGGTTTGATTTGCGCGTCAAATGACGTAACGTCGACAGATATGCAGTTGGTGTGTCGAAATCTCCGTGAGGAATGAATGAAAAGCTACTGAATGTTTCAGTATCGCAATGAAAATACTATTTTCAAAATTCTGAAAGAAAAAAAAAAAACCTCTGGGGAGAGGGTGGTATCCCCCTTTGTACGAGGGTTATAATAATAATTTTGGGTTACTTGCCTACAATCATGCCCAGCACGAACACGTTCACTAAAATCAAGACAGCTGTTATTCCAGTTCCTTCCACCTCTGTTTTTATTCCAGAAGAAATGCTCTCTTCTGGTATCTTCAGGAGCAGGCCGATATTCATATTAGCACAGGTTGCCAGGAGCGATGCTACTTGGAGCCAGTATTCAAATGAATCACTGATTGGCTTATAGGAGGCAAAGAGTACGGTGTACAGTCCTGACATAATGGATGCCACTCCTAGGTTTGTACGGCTTTCACTCCCAATAAGTATCAGCACTGATGTCAAGATAATTTTTCGTACCAGCTCCAGAACCTCCCAAAACCAGCAGTTGGGGGAATAGTTTTCATATAGAAAGCTCAACGCAGCCTGAACCTCGTTTCCTTCTTGATCAGGAAAGTTGTTCTGGGCTTCTTTTGGATGATATTTCCACAACAGAAAGAGCGTTACCAGTGGAAACCCCACGACGTAAGAGAGCATAACAAAACCAAGGACCGCAAAGTTATTATATGGGCCAGTGAAACATTCCACGGAATAGTCAGATCTCAAGTAGGACCGGCATAATTTGTCCTGGGTATCAACACAAATCTTGTGACACGAAGTGGGCAGCATTTGAAAAACTTGTGCAGACGTTGTGGGAAACACGGTGAACATCAGGAGAAACACGTATCGAAAGCAGGCTTCTTTTGCTTCAGAGAGGTCTTTGACGTCTCGAGTATTATGATCTTTCATCTTAGTTGTATAGAACCGTCGAACTTGATAGTATATTATGGCCATGACTGCAAAGGCAAGAGTCAGCACCACAGATGTGATCAATGAGGTGTAGATTGTTACTTCTATTGAGTGTGAGAAGCAGTTCAAAGGAGCAATTTGCAGCAAATTAAGTTGGAGAAACTTGGCATAAGTGCCAAGTTGAAGCAAAGCCTTTGGCCATTGCACGTATGAAAAGGCATCAAATGTTCCTGACATTACTTGGTAGAAACTAATGAAGATCTTTAATCTTGCGAGGACAATGTCCGTTAAAGACCTTCCGGATGTAACCCGTATCTTCTTACCAAAGATCAGAGGAAGAATTACCAGTAAGAGGAATGCAAATGTCAAGGATATCTGTCCAATGAGCCATTTCTTAGAGGGACACTTTTGGCACGTGTTTATCATTCTGTAGTATCCCTTACTGCAAACAGCACACACTGGTCCCTCGTAACCATGAGAACATGACGATTTCATGCCTCCCAAGCATGCGGAGGGTGTTGGACATGCATAAACCTTTGGGAAAGAACGATTGAATCTTGTTAATCCATTGCTACCATAAGGCTTGTACTTTATCCGGAGACCATCTTTGAATTTCTCATAAAGTTCTCGACTCTCTTGAGATTCCCATTTCCAATAGAATCCAGGATTGAGGTCAACAGTCTCGTTTCCACAAATAAGTCCAACTGAATAGCATTGGAAGCATGGTCCAAAGCGATCAAGACGGTAGAACTGTTCTATACACGGACAGGCTTTGAACATGGCAAATTTGTTGTGTTGAGTCCCTGAGAAAACAAACAAAATACGTTTTAATAGCAAGCAATCGATGTAGTTGACCCACGGACATACAAAAAGGGGGGAGGGGTGGTGGAATGTATGTCACCTCCATAAGGTTTCTTCAAAGTTTTGAAAAGAGGATTTACTCTAAGGGGCTGAAGCTATCAATTGTGTGTCCATCATTTTTGACGTTACCATGGAAACCATCAAATTCCACGTAGGTCTGACCAAAAATCAGCTGTTTTGAGATAATTCTTTAATTTTGTTTTCCAGTTTTCTTTATCAAATAACAGAAATTCGTGAATTTGTACATTTTATAAGCATTTTGGCTTGATTTTGTGTTAATTTCCTTTATTTGCTGACTTTTTTAAAAAATATTGAAATCCAAGATGGCGGATCCAAGATTGTGGGTCAAATGACGTCATATGACGTCATTACGAAAAAATGATATACTCTTGTAGAGCAAACTGAGGGCTAAATAAACAACGTAAATTTATTTCACTCTGCCTTAACAGAACGAAAACCAAGATAGAGAGGTCCATCCTACCCTCTTGTACCACGGTGGGGATTTGAGTAAGCTTGTACGTCATATATTCATTCATTTATTCATTCTGTTTATTTTGCCTTTTTACTTAATGTACAGTATTTATAAATATTTTGTACAGTATTTATAAATATTTTTACGTCCGAGTTGAACCGCTGAAGAGAGAATGAAATTGCAGCTCGTTCTCATTGTTACCTACTTAACAATTTTTTTCAAAATCCAAATTCGACATACCTTTTTCCAGATGCTACGTCACAATGAAATGTAGCTACTTGACGTTAACAGACCCTTAACATAGCGACTATTTTACTGAACTCCTAGGAACTCTTAAGTATTGAATTTATTCGGGGTGCCAAATCTTCGATTTTTAAGACTAGGTACTAGTTGGGAATTTGTGTTGTCTTCCAAACCTATGCAATTCAAGAGTTTTCATTGACCGAGGTATATGAGCAATTGTATCATGCTCTACAAATATGGCAAGCGTACGCGTAATTCTTTGGTAATTTTAATCATTTTCAGGTTTGCTCAGCCTTTACTGATACAATTTAAGTGGTGAGAACGTCGAGTAAGCCAATTTTCCTTCGCCAACTTCATTTAATGCAGTTACCTTGTGGACAAGAAGTGCAATCCGTAATGGCTTTTCCTGGAGCTTTATCTGGATGAACGTATCTCCCTGGGGGACACTCTTTGCACAGCAGATTACCAAATCCTGTGGCACTCCCTGAGTAACCCATTTCGTCTTGGTAAAACCCTCCTACGGATTAAGGATTATATCAGGTCAGGATTATATCATCACCGTATACATCTTAAGTGAGTTTAAGAACGTTCACCAGTTGAATAATGTAAATAATCAACTCTTTCTCTTTTTTAATAATGTAAAGAATGAACTCTTTCTGAAGTTGAAATCAGGCGGTTCAAACTCCACTTCTCTTGAGTAACATGTTTACCGTGTCATTCGTGTTTTTGCGAGAGACGTGAAGGACGTCTAACGGTTACCACATTACACTCCTGAGCAAGCGATTCGGATGTAGATGTACTGTTAGATGTGCTGTCCTCCTATCAAGGGGTAGGTATAATGCGGTTGCTATTATTCCTTATATTCTAGACAATCGAGTTTAGCTCCCTATTCATAAATGGCTGCCGATTATAAATTCTTTTATAGGTATTAAAATTAGCCAGACTAACCTCGTTTTGAGTTGATAATTCAAAACAATTTTAACTTTCAATCGAGTTTAGTGAGACTAATTTAAAGGCATACAAAATAATTTTACATTGGCAGCCATTTATGAATAGGGTCAATGTAGAGCTCTTTCCGTCAGGTTACTAGACGCGTGACGAAATTCCTCTCTTTCGCTTACATAATTAATAATTATTCATTGAAATCCAGGCAAATATTCTGCCTCTATTCTGTGTCTGTTTATATTAATTGAACATTTCGAAATACATTTGATAATGAATATTAAAAGAATAAAACTGCGACGTTTCGAAGTCATCTTGACTCCATTATCAAGTAGAGGTGTTCATCTTGACTCCATTGTCAAGTCGAGGTGTTAGCTGCAGTTTCGAGATTAAATACAAATAAAGGTGATAGAGTACATTAGAATAATAAGTGTTTCGTTTTCATTGGTGTTTGACGTGACAGTGCATGCGGTATATGTTTAAATAAATAATTGTGCACGTATTGAGTATATATATTTCCAGGTTATAGTAATAGAAATTGAAATGAAATATTGAATAAAAAAGAGTCACACACCTTCAGGACAAGGTAAACAGTAATTCGTGAACCAAGAAGCGAAAGTACCCGTTGGACACATAATGCACTCTCCAGTGACATCGCCCATACACATGAAACCCACCAGAGTCAGCAGAAAATATTGCAATGTTCCGTTGTTGTCTTGGAAAGCAACTGTTAATGGTTCACTCGATGGAAATCTGCAAGATTTAAATGGTAATCAAAGAGTAACGAGTGAAAAGGCGAGGAGAGTTATTCGAATTTTGGCAAAACCCACCTGAAATTATTTCTTAATTTCACGGGTATACCATTTGATTAACTTTCAATATTATGAATTATAAATTACGCTTACAATCGTGGGTTTTTGACTTGTTCATTGTATCAAGAAATTTCGTGCCAAACGTTAGCAGAGATAATGTGATCGGCGCATGTCACGGGTCCGAAAAATTGAACTTTTATTGTTTCCTAGTATGCAGCAAGATTCTAAACAAGAGAAAGGAAACTGAGCTATCTAAATACATTTGGACACTCAAAGACAACAACAAACCTTTTACCATCAAGTGGAGAATCATTAAGTAGCGCAGACCTTATAGCAACATTAGTAACAAATGTAATTTATGTCCTTTTGAAAAATTCGTGATCATCTGTAAGAAGAGTTTGTGTACTCTAAACAAGCGAAAGGAACTAGCAAGTGCGTGCCCCCACAGGAACAGATACCTACTCAAGAACTTTGAGATTTGACTGGCCTAGAGATTTCAGATTTTAAATCCCATAGCAACTGCTTTTTATTGCCAGTTTTTCGATGCTACATAGCATCTGTTTTTCCATATCATAGCAACTGTTTTTATATCTCATAGCAACCTAAAGCTAGCTTTTAGTTGCCAGTTCGTGAAATTTAACGGTCATTCGTTGATATTGCCTGGTGAGTGTGGTCATTCTTTGACCATACGAAACAGCGTTGTCGCAATACTAACCATGAATTGAAGTCTTGCTACCATTGTTTATCTATCTATCTATCTATCTATCTATCTATCTAACCGAATTCGCAAAAACATGCCCGCATTGACTCAAAGACAGTCCCAGCGGCCAGAAGTCCTCTGACCACCCCCTGGCTAGGAGATTGGCCAATCACGCATGCACGTGGCATGGGCCACTCCAGCAGGGTGCCATGTTCACACAGAAGCCTCAAGCAAGGTCAAACAACTGAGTAAAATACCCAGAAACACAGTCAACATCAAGCTTATTTAACACCGAAAACTCAAATTCTAGCTAGTTGGGAGTGTCAGTAAAAGACACCCTCCCCTCCCCCCTGCTTTTGACAGCTGGCCCCCAGCAAGCTACCAGCAGATAGGCCAGTCTTTGGGCCATGTGCCCAGCCTAGCCTTGAAGGACCCTCCCTGGGTTTAAGGTCGCTGGCTTAACCTGGATTCGGGCTTGGCCCGATTCCAGGCGAAAACCGAGCGGGCATGTTTTTGCGAATTCGCTTAGATATCAAGGCCAAAAAGGCCCCAGCAAGCCAAATTGTCTCACCCTTGTCCTAAACATGCAGTCCTAGGGGCAAGTTGTCCTTTCAGATCCCTTCCAGGTGCCTTTTGCCCTCAAGATCTAGCCGAATTCGCAAAACCTAGCGGGCATGTTTTTGCGAATTCGCTTAGATAGATAGATAGATAGATAGATAGATAGATAGATAGATAGATAGATAGATAGATAGATAGATGGATGGATGGATGGATGGATGGATGGATGGATGGATGGATAGATAGATAGATATTGGTTGAATAAACAGAAGAAGATGCATTCGGGCTTCTTCAACACTAAGAATATCAATATTCGGAATAAAATTTACAAGAAGTGAGAAAGCCTTAAATAAGTTACAAAACAATAACTTACAAAGAGAACAAAGAAATAAAAAAATTTTCACATAAGATTACATAAGAATTACGTAATAATAAAACAAAAAATAGCACAACGCCCGCTAAAAAACAAACAAAATCAAATAAAATACAGCAACAAGATGGTGTTAATTGTAGCGAATCCTATTCCTTGAATTAAACTCGCACCTTTTGTTGAGTCCATGAGATGTGAGGGTGCATAATTGAGCACACCAAAAGGCCTTTCGTGTGAGCAGACGGTCATCAAGACAATTATTATTGACACTAAGGTTACACAACTGGTTACCATCAAAATTCAAGACAAAGGGTCTAAATTTGTGGTGATTGATAAAAGTGATTACGACACCAAAATAAAAGAACAGTTAGAGAATCCACTCCATTATCAAAAGCTTGAGCATGATCCAAGTACTGACTATATTAGTGTCATCACACAATGGAGTAAAAATTGGTTTGAGAAGGGCCAAATTAATGAGGAAATAGCTAATTGGGTTATCAATGGTAATGCTAAGCCTGGCAAGGCTCTTGGAACCATTAAAACCCACAAACACGGGAATCCCCTTCGGCTTATTACATCGTGCTGTGGCACTGCCATTGAGAACCTTTCAGCGTTTACAGAATTTTATCTTAAGCCTCTAGCCCAAAATCTGCCATCGTTTGTCAAGGATACCACACATTTTTTTTGCACAGAATCGAAGACCTTAACAAAACAGGCCCCTTTCCCAAGGACATGGGACGTGGTTGCTATGTTTCCCAACATTGACAACAATTTGGGAATTAATGCTGTTATAGAAGCCTTAGAGGCTAGGCCAGTCAAATTTCCATCTACTGATTGCATAGTTGAGGCCGTACAAATTTGTCTTAGATTTGTCTTCAGATTCATGGTACGGCTATGGGTCCCAAAAACGCATGCAAGTACGCTGATCTAGCCATGGGAATTATTGATAAGAAAGCCAAATCAGAGAAAATTAAACCCAATCTGTGGTGGAGGTACGGGGATGGCATTTTTGATCTTTGGACCCAAGGGCCTGCTAATCTCGATGAGTTTACGCATTATATTAATTCTTTGCACCCCACCATTAAATTTACTCTAGTTTCATCTCCCAATTCACTTAACGTACTAGATCTTACTCTCAATCTGGTGGACGGTTTCATCCAGACTGATATCTACTCCAAACCTACGGATAACCATATTTACTTGCTAGGGAATAGCGCACACCCTGCTCATGTTACCAGGGCCATTCCCTAAGGAGTAGCTACCAGGATCCGAAGGAATTGTTCTACTGATGAGGCATTTAGTAAACGCTCTTCTGAGTATAAGGGTTATCTATATAACCGGGGTTATAACCCTAATTTGGTTTCAAAACATTTTGAGAAAGCCCAGTCTATTCCTAGACAAATATTGCTTCAACCCCAGCCTAAGGAGTCCAAACAATTTTTTCCACTTGTGCTTGATACCAACCCTCGCTTACCCAGCATTGGTAAAATTATTAGAAAATACAAGCACCTTATTTATGATTCACCATCTCTTGGCAAAATTTTTCCGGTAGGATCCATCATTCCTGCTTTTCGTAGAACTAAAAACATCAAAGAAATCTTGAGCAGTAAGCCTCGTGAGCAACATCGCACGCCCGATAACTCTTCGACACTGAAACGTATCAATGGCATCTCTCGCAGAGTGACAGACTGACGTATGTCCGGTACTGAAGGTGCAAGGCAGGCACCGCGCAGGGGGAGGGGCTGGGAGGGCTTTTGCCCCCACTTTTCACGAGATTCAAATTATGTCATTCGCGATTTAGTCTCAGATATTCGTGGTGGTTTCTTTTTTATCATATGACGAATACATAGATATCAGAAACAAGGAGCAATTAAAATTATTATTGAAATTATTATTACGTTTGTTAATTTTAGATTCATTTCCAGCCATTTCAGAAGACTTCAAATCAATTTTCGCGTTTATGCATCCCACTCAAAAACCCGCTGCGCGGAAAAGAGCGCACATAAACTAAAATTCTAAAATTTATTATCTGCTTCTTTTCAAGCTATTGAAATTACGAAGTATATATTTTTTAAAATGTTCCTATAGCTATTGTTATTGTTACTGTTATTTCGGACCCGCGACAATTTTCTGGACCCGAGACAATTTACCCGCTACCCGCGACAATTTACCCGCGACCCGCGACACGCGCAGATTAGATTATCTCGCGTTAGCATGGCAATTTTGTTATTTCACGTGTGAAATTATAAATTAACGTTGAAATTTCGCGCCAAACTTAAGGAGTAATTTGTCACCCATGATTTTACGTAAACAATAGGTCATTTCCAAGTTGGCTTTTCCCTTTGTATTAAAACGAATCTTCTCGCGAAGTCACACGAATGATAAATTAATGTGTTCTGCCTACAGGTTCATTTCCACGTAGATCAAAATCATTTCCGTATGAAAGATTTTGCACGAGGACTAATTTAGAAGCAGAGGCACAAGGTAACTCGGAAATGGGCTATTGGACAGTCACATGCGCTCAAAATTTCATTGAGTTTCAGTATTCGCATAGTTTACTGCAGGAGAGTTTGATGAAACAGGCTGTAATATAGATGCAGACAAACATTTACGTTCATGTGCCATACGGTAATAGACAAAAACAATTACGTCATAGCACGCAACAGATAAGGTAGGGTACCACGAGCTTATTCAACGATACTATGGTGTCGTTATATTTCCTTAAGAACACGCCCAGTGGCCACTTAGCACATTTTTTACAATTATGATTCTGGCTAAAGGACAGCACCAAATAGCTAAGCATTATGCAAAGCTTTAGTTAGCTTTCTCAAAAGAACTCTTCAATAGCCCTGTAACCTAGCTTCTTCAATGTATTGCAACATTTGAAATGCGTAACACTATAAGTACCTGTATTTAAATGAATTGTTTTTATAAGACTGACTTTTCACAGTTTAGCGCTAACCCTTTGTGAACAAAAAAGGTTGCACAAAGTTTAAATTACTTACAGTTGTAACGACATGTTGATTGCAGGTGTCCACAGATAAATAGGTGGCACAATGTCCAGTGGGATCCCAATGAAATTACTGCAAAGTACAGGACTTAAAGAATGAAGGACTTCTCATTATATTAGTAATTCATTTTTATCAGAATTATTATTCATGAACAAAAGTCGAACTAAAACACTCAAAAACACGTGTTCTTAGACTTCGGAAAAGTTATCTTTTGAGGCTGCCTTTAACACTACTCTTGACCAATACATTGGCTTTTATCTAAGTAACATTAAATATAAGTAACATTAAATAATTAAATAAATAAATGATTCGTGTAGCTCCAGTATTAGACCTTTTATTCTGATATTTGGTTTAAAAAAAGAGTGATCCTTTTATGACTGGTATTAAAGCAATCATTTTTGTTTTCGGACTAAATCATTTATAGCCGAGAAATTCGCAGTCATGTGAACGCGTATACATGCTCAACGCCCATACATCATCTGTAATTGCGTTCGCATACACACTGTAATTTGACAAATATACATTAATGCTATAGATTTGATATTTCACCTACATCATCTCTACATTATAGGCTTTAAAGCATTTTGTTTGTTTTTGGATTTATAATGGTTATTGAACTGAGTGGAGTGCAATTTTGTCTGAAGCGTGATTTCCAAATGGAACGAGCGCACAGCACGGGTTCTATTTGAAATCACAAGTATGATTTCAGACCAAAATTGTACGACACGAGTTTCAATTGCCATTTAATCAAATCCATTTTGAAATCGCACAATTTTATCGCTTTAAATTTTAGATTTTGGTGTATTGTTCCAGTAGCTCTTATAGCCGGTTTGTTGAAAATGGCGGAACCGGAAACGCCTTCACATTCATTTAGTATGCAAAACGATGTCATGTGACGAAAACTCATTGGAACATAACAAAGGAAAAAGCAGTTCTGAAGTCAGAACGAAAACTGTCTACTTTATGCATAAAAGTTCAATTCTCGTCGCCTGAATCAATGATAGAAGGCCTTCCTTTCTTTTGTGTTTGAGGCAGAGATTTCCCGTTGTCTTTGGAGAAGGAATTTGAAGGAGAATCTTGTGTAATTCTGCAATGGACTTCATTTGAGTTGTGAAACTCTCTCGAGTGCACGATGCCCAGTGGATAATTTTTCTCTTTTAAATACCTTTCATTAGCACTCTGCATGATTTTAAGGGATTCCAGCTCGTTATCATCTCGTTTCTTTTCATTAATAGTCAATTTAATTGACGTCTCAATTTTGCATGGAAAACGTGTAAGCGGCATGAAGCATGCGCGAGTCTATTTACAGAATTTTCAAACACATGGCAAATTTAGTGAACCTTCGAGAAAATCATCGTCACAATCTAGCAAAATGGGTTTTTAACACCATTCAAATCAGCGATCCTAATCGAAAGTCTGCTTGCAAAACGAATCCACCGTGAAATTTAACAAATATCTTCCCTGCATCATTGACTTTAAAACTGTTCTTTTTTGTTTTTAGATTAAATTATTTATAGCTGAGTAATTAACAATTTTGTAAAGCGTTTGTACGCATAATTGTTAAATAGTTAATGAATAAGTCTTAATGCGACACCTCGATAGTTCAATTGGTAGGACGCAGGAGTGCAGTATTGGTCTATCGTCTTGCTGTCACTGGTTGTTTTCATTTTTCTTTTCTTGCTGAGGATGCACAGCGGTTGTTTACATTGTTTTCCGAAACTTCGCCGTAATTTTCATGCAATTCTCTCAACGCGAGACCGTCATGTATATAGAGGATATTACACGGTGGCGATAAGATATGAATTTTATGTTCGAATGGCAAGAACATAAAATTCATATCTTCGAGCCAACGTGTAATGTTCTTTTTATTATATGGAGAAATCCAATTCAACAAAAGCAAAAGGCGGGAATCGTGACGTCATTGAACGATACGACACTCACAAAGGTGACATACGGAAAATACGCCACTCGGGTCTCGGATGAAGTGGCGTATGGAATCTACGAGTGGTTTAGTTCCCAGTAAAACACTCTTCTCCATATAATAAAAAACAATCGCTTGGATATTTATATCTGAGAAAAGTACATCTGAGAGCTAAAGCGGATTGGTACTGATTTAGCCATCGGATGCCATGGTGCATTACAAAGTGGACTCATTCAAACTTCGCTAAACAAGAAATCTTAATTATGACCAAAATATAATGTCCTGACAAAAAACTTATTCTATTCAGCCAGTTAGAAGTGGGTCGCTCCAACCAAACATTTTAGTTGAATGAGTTCTCAAAGCTACCGACCACCCTATACACCGACTGATAATCGGCTCGTACGTGATCAGAAATTCATTTAATGTCATTTTAAATTAATGTACGGGCGTACATATAGCTCCATGTAGAGACAAATTAAATTACTTACACTGTCTGCAAAGATGGGGTGTCCTGAAATGCGTGGGTATCTATTGTAACAATTGGATTTATTCCTGCATCCCTAAAATATAAGCCAATAAAATAGCAATATCAATAATGCAGGATTTTATATCCAAACTATGAATACTGAATAACGCTTGTCAGAAACGTCAAATGTGATAAGGAAGTTGGTAAACATGCACGTTTACAAGCATCCTTGTTTGTTCGGCTCTGGTCAAGTGGTTCCAATATGATTATTCAATAATTACTATCTCAAACAGTTTGTGCATGAAATAAAATATGGCACTCACATGAAAACGAGATTGGTGAGTCCTTGCAAAGTGTGGGCATTGATTGCCAATAGTTTATTTCCCGTTAATCCTCTATTAATAATGGAAAAAAGATTGTAACAGTTAGTGAATATAATAGGATAACGCAGGCACCTTAAAAATATTTACCCCGTAAGTTGTTATGTGCGAATTTGGTAATTTAGGAGAACGTAAATGAACTAGTTTGCAGTAGAAAAGCCACAAATTAACCGGCGAGAATCAGTAATGGATCTGAGTATCCGGGCAATAAAGAACTTCAATCAACTGATGGCCAGATTCGTGGACATTGGAACGGGAGAATTTTGATACTTTGTACATTTTCGCTCCCGAAATTGGCAACAACCTCTGGTCCGAAGCCCTAGCTTTACTCTCTTTTAAAAAATTCCCATGATACACTATAATGAGACCTAAATACGGGAAAATAGACGGTAGAAAAGAAACCATTGGACAAAAACGTTGAATTACGATAAAAGATTGAGTAGCATCACATCTTTGAGAGGTGTTGTGGCCTAATAGTTAGTGTGCTAGCTGAATTCAAGAATGGAAAGCAGTTCCTTTATTCTTTTTCACAAGGACAACGAGCAGCTTCACACGTTCTGCAGAATTATCGTTCTCTTGTAATTCCGGTCAGCTCTCTATATTTTTTTATGATAATAAAAATAAAATAAGACAATTTAGAGACAAAGAAACCAGTGGTTCGTCGGAAGAGCGAGGCACCAACGTTTTAACTGTCGCCCGCGAGATTTATTTATAATTATAGTGACTGCCAAGTGACCATAAATCAGCCAATAATAACATGCCTCCAGCTTTATAACAGTTCAATTTATTTATTGAAGCTCATAAACACTGCAGAGGCAAAATTACGCGTGTATTTAATTACTTTAGTTTTAAACTGAATGGCCGACTCTCACAAATATTGAAGTCTTGAAAGATCTTTGAATGCTTTGTCTTCTATGTACTTGATGTTACTAGAAGTCAGCTGCCTGTGAAATGAAAATAATCATTTTAAAAGTCACGACGTTGACTTTTGTCATATCAATCAAATGTCGACTTTCTAAGGCAAAAGTTCTTCCAGCTAAGACGAAAGTAAATGTGATATCTCGAGAACTGTGTTTTAGACATGTTTTATATTAGACGGGTAGTTTAAGTCTTTTATCGCGAAATTCCCTACAAGGTTTTGTTAGTAGCATATGTGTCTAGAGAACACCCTGTATTGGGAACTACTTAAAACTCAAACTGTTAATGCTATAATAGTTTTCGTTCATTTTTCTCGGAGTTTTTCTGTCGGGTTTCAGTATGACTCTACTAGCGGCATGGACCTCGCTTTCGTATTGGCTATCTCTATCTATTCTGTTGTAGATAGTGAGTGGCCAAGCAGTGTGCCCTTCTTTGCAATGCGAAGTGCCGACGGGCTGTGAAGATGAATTACATAATTTACTGGTGAAGCTTTGAAAGCTACGAGAAGTAGATTTATACTGAAACAATTAGATTACTTTCTCTCGATTCCTAAGCGTAATAACTGACTAGGGCTGCGCCCTCGTAAGACTACCACGCCATAAAAAATCTAATTGATAAAGAGAAAAAAATTGTGAAATTTTAAGAGAACGACGATAAGTTTGCGGCTCTTGTTCTTACAGTATTTACTTATGTTCTTCTAACACGGTAGAAGTACTGAAAATGTTTTCCTTTCCTCGACGAAGAAGAATAATGATAAAATCAACAACGTACAACTACTAACAATATTGAAAGACTTGTTAACCCATCAAGTGACCCTTGTTGAAGAACTGTGATATTGTTCTTTTCAAGAAATCTAGCAAAACAAGAATTAAAAGTTATACATTGCTACATTAAGACAGGAAGGTAATTTCAAACACAAAATGCTAACGTCATGAGTTTTGTAACGACTTGAAGGGGAAGACAGAAGCGTGGCAGCGCTTAGTTCAGTTTAAGCTGAGTAAGGGGTGGTGCACGAAGAGAGGGGGGCGCTGATTTTAAACGTATGTAACGTTTTAAGTAAAGCATTCACACTTTGTCCTTTTGTCTGAAATCTTCCTGGAATGGAAATATGAGTTAGAAGTATCCTCTGTTTTAAAATGGCAACAGCATTTTCATGGGCTTGTCTTTGTTTTGTTTTGTTGATTCTCATTTTTTTTGTTTTTTTGTTTTTGTTTTTTTTTTTTGTTTGTTTCGTTTGGCTTTGTATGGCTATTTTTTTGTCTTTTTGTTTCTGCTTTTGACTGATTTTTACAAATTCGAAATTTTCTTGGCAAGAAATGGAAGAAAAGTTCCCAGGTCAATCTTTTCCTTGAAATCGTTTTGTTCAAAATTTGAGAGACACCATCTATTCTGTTTTTATTTCCGCCAGAGTTTTTTTTTCTTTGTTTTTGCTCTGAAAGGGCCTCATAGGATGGAGAAATTTCTTAGGCCATAACTTTAGTATCTTATAAGGTTGAAACTGATTCATAAAATGTAGACCCATTGGAAAAAAATGTCCTTGATGTTGCCATGGTGACTGGTTACGTGTCTTTGTAATTCAAAACTTCAAACCCTCAAAATTTCCTTCCTCGTTTAATATAAGCCCACAATCAAGATACCTTACATGCATGTAGTGCAAGAAAATCAGGGAAAACGTGTCGTAATAGGCACAATATCTCTCAAACTATAAGTGACTGCGAAATTAACAAAAGTCTTGATTATGGGCCCAATAGTGAATGAAGTGAAAACTGTAAGAGTTTTCAAGTTTAATTCTGGACAGGAACTAGCCTCGTGACCAAAACCATAGTAACGACAAATACATAGTATTTTTCTAACGGAGCTATATTGTAAGGATCAATTTCAATTCGTTGCGTTATTAAATATTATGAGCGTTTCGCAAAACCCTCTGCCCAACTGAATTGAAAATAGATTTTTTTATAGTTTTTATTACATCTTCGCTAAGAATACCAAGCAATTTTAATCAGTTCTATGCCAACGAAATCTTGGCAGAAATGTTCTTAAGAATTTCCCCCATTGTTTGTGTTGCATTTTTCTTTTCTTTTCTCGTGAAAATACTGATCTTTGTTTCCAGAACTATCACCATTTTTTAATTTTTGGAATTGAAACATTATCAAAATGACGTATGATTCGAGAGAATATTCCAAAGTTGCATGCACACTTACAGCGTTTTCAATTGAGTTTGGTAAAACCAAAACCCGAGATAATCACTCCAACCAACCACAAAGGACACAGACAATACGGTGAGGCAATCAAAACTTGAAGTAACGGTACGTAGGTGACGAAAAGCGCGGGAAAACGTGCGCAAACGAGTTTGGATTGGCTTAGGTCTTACTTCTGATTGAGTGAAAAAGTGGCGCGAGTTTTTTACGCTAATCGTGGAGCGTAGTTGATGCATAACCAATTACCTTTCGAAACTTAAATGAAAACTGCTCTAACATCAATGTCATTGCATTTACATTAGTTACATTAATTACAGGAAGTTTAGATTCCACAGGTTTTGAAAGGCTCCTTTCTGGATGATCGATATTCTGCTTCCTGCCAGCCACCTGTTGAGATTTGAGTTTTGTCAAACGTTGTACCTTAAAGATTCAAAACCAATCTGTATGTGCCAACTAGTTTCTAGTTTCTGTATCTGTGGTGAGAAACAAACTGGGAGCGGCACAAGCCGAAGTTATTATTGTCGAATAACATAACTGTTAGGTTACAATATCGTTTTCTTTGTCAGATTAATTAATTTTTCAAAACAAGCGAATCCAATGGAAAGACACTATTCAGGTTACAGGAATGGACTGCAAACCACAAGAGATATTAGGTGATTACAGATCTTTGATCTAAATATGGATTAAGTGGTGGTAAATGGTAAATGTGAGACTTTACGAGAAGGCGAGATTAGCCTTTTTCTTTTCAAGCCTGAGACATTTTGATATTCAAACTGCGAGACCCAGACTTTCAGAATAGACATTCAGAAAAAATACCAACAAATCGGGACTTAGAGACTTCTTTAGCCTTGCAAAAAGTTTAGACTCCGCGACAGCTTTGTGAAAAAAATCGAAACAACGAGGCCCATATAACCGCCTAAAAATGAAACTTTGGGACCAGCAAAAAACTGGACTCAAATTTTCCCAGAGACCCATAATTTTGAAGTAGAGTATTGTATTGTTAGCAGTGTAAGTAGCGCGTATTTCAAGTAATTGTATTTTCTGTAAGAAACTGTATTCAGTATTGTATTGCCAGCATAAGTAACCCGTATTGTAAGTAACGTAACGTTCTGTAAGTAGAGTAGCGTAATGAGACCTGCATTGTAATGTTTGTAGAATTGTGTTTCGATAGTGATACAAATAGCGCTATATAAATAAAGTCTTATTATTATTATTATTATTATTATTATTATTATTATTACTATTACTATTAGTATTATTATTACTATTATTATTATTATTATTATTATTATTATTATGAAGCGTAAATAAAGAACTGGGGGACGACTGAAAAATAATAGTAATAATAATAATTTTGAAGGACAATTAGCCACCCTGGATTAAGAATAAGCGTTTTAGAATTTTGATTCAGCATGAGAAAATTGATCAATTAGATTGATTATAAGCTCAAAATCTCTTTCCTGAAAATACTGATATAGACATCGGCCGTTAACTGATTCTATCACTTAAAAGTTATCAACATCAATAGCGACTGAGTGGTGACTCAGTTGGCCGTGAACGCATTCAGTGAATTGTCAAAGTTGGTCTAAATGTTGCTGGATGTAGGGAAGAGGTTTCTAGAAAGCCTCACAGTATAATACAACTTGACGCTCTAAGAGCGTTTACTCGGGCTTCGCACGCCAATATAAAATCGTGCTTTACGAAAACGCGTATTAGACAGAATAAAAACAAATTAAAGAATCAGGATATTTTAGCACAAGAGTTTCGCTTAGATATCTACTATTCAAGTTGCTTCGTTGAGTATCTTCCTAATCCAATCGCAAGTTGTGAGTTTAAACCATTTTGGTTGAAGAATGAAGCGCAGCTCTCTACGTATTTACGGGGAAATTGTTTGCAAAGAATTTTCCAGGTCTTTTTATAACTTATGACGATTACATTGTACATGCTAGCAGAAATTGTACGAAGTTCGTTTACTGGTCGTGGTGATCCGAGTAAACTGTACAGGTGAACATCTTTGCCGTTTTGCGATCTTAACCCTTTTCAAGAGTCTTATCTCCCTTGGAGAGCAAATAGATTAACTTCTTCGCGAAAACAACAGTCCTAGGACAAGGCGCAAATTGCATTGCACTAAATTTGCATAAACTTTCAAGTTGTGTTTTCTGCGGATAACTTCTGAGAATTTGCAACCCTTAACGCAGTTTATGACTAAATATTTAACCTACATATTTTTATTGAATCAAGGCAGGAGAATTTTTAAAAAGGAACTCATTTATAAGGGGAGATGCGGCACTCTGTTTTGCGCGCTATTTAATTTGGTTTCATACTCGTCTAATTCATGTCACGTAACAGGATTTTCTTAAGCAGTCAGACATAGTTTTCTAAAATAATTGGCGATTGCTAAGACTTCTAAATATATCTAAACTACTAATGAAATAATTTTGGCTAAACTATCGTCAATGCAGATTTCCCTTAGGACTTGGCAAGAACATTCTTTCGTCAATAATCCCGCACAATTCCCCGCACAATAGAAGTTTAATTTTCCCGCACAATTTGCCTCCGGAATTACACGTTTTTTTTTTTTTTTCCTGCACCCAACTAGAGAGCCAGCTAACTTGGAGGCAAGATATTTAATTCAAGTTACCGAAAGTCTTATCTTTACAAATTTGAAGATCGACATATTTCGCGCGGTGCAAGAAACAAGTGGCATGTTTTTTAATGAGTTACCAATCCAGAAACGTTTTCGTATTTACGTTGTTTTATTGCAGTATGATTTGTTTCACTGTAACGTCCTAAATAATAACAGCAGTAGTCACATGCAGTCATTGACTGCCTATTTTTTTGCCAGTGTTTTCGTAGTTTGAGCTCGTACCGCTATCGGCTCAGTTGTTATCTCAGGAGAACGTTTCGAGCTTGACCTTCGCTTACCTGGTTTGCTTTCAAGCAATATAATTCGTGGACCGACCCTTTCCGCAAACGATGGACATCTTTGTATTCGAGACGAACGTGTAAGGCGCGATTCGCAGCAAAACTTTCTTCGCAAAACACTGTATTCTGTCACGAAAAGCGAGCAATGTGGCGTTTCTCGTCCCCAGTTTCCATGGTCTACGCATGGAACGCCTGGGTCCATGACCCCCCTTTTGGCGACCAAAACGCTTGCATTTTATGACTCGGGCTTTCCTACGGGAGCCCGAGTAAAAACATGCAATTTATTAAACTAAGCAAGATAACTTACAGATTGTGTAAGTTTTTCAATCCATGAAACATTCCAGGCTTGACCACTTGCAGTTTGTTACCACCCAGGCGGCTATGTAAAGGGAAGGGAAGAAAAGAGTGTGTCAACTTTATCCATCGATCCACCCAAATGTCTTGGTGTAGAAATTGACAAGTTTTTGACATGGGGCGCTCATATTGCTGGTGTATGTAGAAAAGCATCATCTGATATAGGAGTCATAAAAAAGATGAAGCCATTTGTTCCTACTTCCAACTTGATAAGTGTTTACCAGTCAATTGTTGAACCATATTTGTAGCGTTGTATGGGATGACTTCAATGACCGACTCACTGACAAACTTCAAATATTACAAAATCGTGCTGCACGAATAATCACAGGTGCCAATTACCGAATGCCTACTAACGAATTATTCAGTAAACTCGGCTCGTCCAGTCTTAAAGAGAAGGGAAACAAACAAAAAGCCCCCATGTTGTTCAAAATTATGAATGGTACGACCCAAGCGTCTTTAGAAAATATTTTTACGAGAAATATCGGGAGATCGGTTTATAATCTTAGGATCTTAAGACGTTATCCAGCCCTACCGGCAGTTAAAACCGATTACTACCGGAACAGCTTTGCCTATACCGGGACAAAAATCTGGAAAGCCTTACCAGATGAAAGGAAATACGCATAATCCATGAGAGCTTTTAAACACAAATTAGAATCTCTCAATCTCTCTATCGACTTTTAGCATAACACTTAACTTGTAAGATTCGTTTATAGATACTTAAAGTATTCATATTTAATATATTGATGTAAACTTGTATATATATATTTTAAAAAAAACTCAGTTGTAATTATTATAGCTTACGGCTTTTGGAAAGAACAAAAGTGCAATGTTTTATAGTTTTTTTTGATCCAAGTCACCGTAGTCACCAAAGTCACCAAAGTCAGTGCGTCCATCTGTCCGTCCGTCCGTCCGTCCGTCAATCCGTCCGTCCATCCATTTATCCATCCACTCATTCATCCATTCGTTCACTGAATTGATGAAGTGATCGACCACAGTTCAAAACCAATTAAGACTAGTTAAAAGCGATACGAATTTAATGTGGGCGACTTGTATATAAATCTTTGTGATGGCATGTGGAATTTAATTTTGCAAGCAACTACAAGCTTACAGATTATCGAGGCTGAAAAGTCCCTCAAAGGCGTACTTCTCGATAGTCTCTAGTCCATTGTCATCAATAACCCTGTCACAAATTCGGTTGGTGGTGAGCAAAGGAAAAACAACCCTTGGAATTTCTCCTGATTTAATACAATGCTGCGAATATCTCTCCCGCCTTAGCTTAATTACCTCGTCTAATTGGAATAGAGTTGAGCTAAGCTGGTTAGCGACTGCTTTTCAACTACTATAGAATAGGAAACCCAACCATAAAGGAATAAAATCGTAATTGTAACGTGGACATGCAGTGCCAACCGAAATGACAACAACAACAACAACAACAACAACAACAACAACAACAACCAGGAACTACCAGGGGGTTGTAGCGCGAGCAATAACAATAACAATAGCAATTCTGATGAAGGTCGATAGAAACCTCCGAAAATTCAGAAAAAAGTAACAGATCGGATTACAAAAAATCTTAATCTTAGAGACTGTCTATCATCGATCGCAACACCGGAAGCTAGCAACTACCACGAAGAAAAATTAGCTTTGTAAACACGATTTACAGACTCTTTACACGTACAACTCATTCATATTCCTTAATCCAGCCAGTACTCCCTTCCTAATGATAATCAATCGCTTGTCTAGCATACCGTGCATCGTTCTGCAAATAAACAAGGTAAAAAAATATATATCTATTACTATTTTGTCTAGGTTTTTCACTTTAACTTTTACAGTAAATTTGTCTTTAATTTGTCTTTGCGAATGTAATGTTTTGAGCGTCTTTTACAGGGTGTCGTACATTAAACAAACCGCTATATTTTGTGCTTCATTCGAAACAGCCGACTGCTTTTGATATCACCAAACACCCGAGACCGCCGTAGGACGATTATCATCATAATCATAACAATTGCAATTTTCTCAAATGCGGCTGGTGCATAAACTGCTGTATTTGGTCCTAATCAAGCTGCAAAGTTGTAATCGGACAGTGTAATCTGACAATTGGCTGTAATCGGACACCTGTAATCCAACAGTTACATGACCCAATTATTTTAAGTCCTCTCAACTAAATCCACCAATCATATTGTTTATTGCAATCACTATAGTAACAGATTCAAGCAAGTGACTTTGTAAAATCGAGGAGGTTTATCTCTGGTGACTGTTTTCAAAGAAACTCGACAGCCATTTTTCAAGCTATTCTCCATAATTTTAATTTTCGTATTCAAAAATGACTGTTGTAATGAAAATTGCAATGGTTATGATTAATTGATAACCTTACATCATGTCGTCCAATTGTGTCTGTAATCATACTTGTGATTAACAAATTGGACTCCCGCTTCAGGGTCGTCCGATTTTGTTAATCACTCGTATGATTACAGACCGAATTGGACTCCACTCAGTCCTATTACCATTATTAATCGACTTTTAACAGTACGTAACAAATTAACAAATTCTTTACAATATGCTAGCTCAGTAATCGTATTCCTCCTCACAAACAAAATCTTAAAAGAGAAACAAATTCTTTCTAAATCCATTTAGTAACTAGCGAACAAAAAGTTTTGACATCTTATGAGCTATTCACAAACACAAATATTGCTAAACATTTTATGACAAAAACACACAAAAACCCGAAAACTGCGTGCTAAGTTTATGATTTCCCGCAACCGCGAGATAATTTCGCAGCCGTAAACCGCCAGATAAATCTGAATATGTACCCGCAAACCGGCGGCACTCAAAATTGGCTTAAGACGCCACACCACCAGAGTATAAAAGACCCTCTCTTCTGCCCTTATAAATGTCCCTTTAGTTTAGTAAAATCCTACTTTCTCCATAAAAATCCATGCAAAGCCTACTAATCGTTAAAGAATTTTTTTTACCGATTTTCATGGTAAATCACGTTCCGCAAATTGCTCTCAGATAAAATCCAGACAAAGTCGCGAGCTTTTGCAGGTTTTACTTCAATGTTTAAAACGTTTATATATAGATCTAGCGAGGCCTAAAAGCTGAGCTCCTGATTACAATAAGTTAACCTGGCTTTAGCCTGCGGTAAATCGAAAACCAGTGCCTGAACAGCAGTCAACTTAAAAAAAGTATGTTAAATCGCTGAGCTCTAAACCTGAGCCCATGATATGGTCACATGATACTGGTCAGCAAAATATTTTGGCAGGTGTCAATTGACAATTAAATGGATGTTTAATATTAAAGATGTACGCTTTCAAACAAGAGCTGCATGCCTCGGTTGACCTATTAATGTGGCTGGAGAATGGCCGCCCATGTTGCGCGACGTCGTCGTCAATAGGGAGTTTACGTAACCACGACGGCGACGACGAGGACAACGTTGATTAAAAAATAAATTTATATTTTACCTATAAATCTCGCGTTACTCTAAAGTCATTTAATTTGTTTATCACAGTCAAAACTATCCCAACACTAAATCCGGAACACAGCTGTAAATTTGAAATAAAAATTTAAAAAATTAGCCGTCGTGGCTCACGTTCTCCAGACAACGCAAAATTTGGTCATTTCACGTTGCTGTCTCGCGGAGGACGGCAAAGAAATGTACCAAGAATTATAACGCACGTGCACAGCCATTGTACTGCTCGTTAATTCTTTTGTTCAGTGACGTTTCGGTTGCCGTTGCCGTCGTGGTTTCGTAAACTCCCTACTGTTGTCGTAGGGTTCCCGCGCCAGCAATCCGTGCCGCTAGCAATGTTAGCCGTAAAAAGAGATGCATGGTTTTCTATTTCTATGCATGCACGTGGTTCTGTTCTTAGAGTTATGGTGCTCTGCCCTACGGCCCTTCGGGCAGCTTTAAATGGTTAAACTCAGTGTGGTTACTTTCCGCTTTTCCGAAGCCCCATCCCCTGATTGCGTCCGCGATCAATGCCGCTAGCCGCGTTGACCATCAATACTAATGCAAATGTTGAAATCTGATTGGCTGAGCAATCGTACAGTATAAGCTATTACTAATACTATTTCCATCACCATCACCGTCACTGTCGCCATCATCATCGCCGTCGCCGTCGACATTGCCATCACCGTCGCCGTCGCCGTCATCGTTGTCATCGCCATCGTCATCGAGATCGCTATCACTATTACCAGACCAGTTTTCAATGGAGTGTCGAAAGCAATCAATTAATTACTTGGGTTTTGGTTTTGCTACGGTTTAAGATTGGCTGACTTGTCTAATTGGTAAGTAACTGGTTTGGTTTTGGTTTTACGACACTCGATTGAAAACGGCTCTATTAATATCACTATCACTATCACTCTTACTCTCACTCTCACTCTCACTCTTACTCTTACTCTTACTCTTACTCTTACTCTTACTCTTACTCTTACTCTTACTCTTACTCTTACTCTTACTCTTACTCTTACTCTTACTCTTACTCTTACTCTTACTCTTACTCTTACTCTTACTCTTACTCTTACTCTTACTCTTACTCTTACTCTTACTCTTACTCTTACTCTTACTCTTACTCTTACTCTTACTCTTACTCTTACTCTTACTCTTACTCTTACTCTTACTCTTACTCTTACTCTTACTCTTACTCTTACTCTTACTCTTACTCTTACTCTTACTCTTACTCTTACTCTTACTCTTACTCTTACTCTTACTCTTACTCTTACTCTTACTCTTACTCTTACTCTTACTCTTACTCTTACTCTTACTCTTACTCTTACTCTTACTCTTACTCTTACTCTTACTCTTACTCTTACTCTTACTCTTACTCTTACTCTTACTCTTACTCTTACTCTTACTCTTACTCTTACTCTTACTCTTACTCTTACTCTTACTCTTACTCTTACTCTTACTCTTACTCTTACTCTTACTCTTACTCTTACTCTTACTAGTACTAGTACTAGTACTATTACTATTACTATTACTATTACTATTACTATTACTATTACTATTACTATTACTATTACTATTACTATTACTAGTACTAGTACTAGTACTAGTACTAGTATTAGTACTAGTACTAGTACTAGTACTAGTACTAGTACTAGTATTATTACTAGTACTAGTATTAGTACTATTACTATTACTATTACTATTACTATTACTAGTACTAGTACTAGTATTAGTATTAGTACTAGTACTAGTACTAGTAATAGTACTAGTACTAGTACTAGAACTATTACTAGTACTAGTACTAGTACTATTGCTATTACTAGTACTAGTACTAGTACTAGTACTAGTATTAGCACTATCATTATCGTTACTACTGTTATTCTTATTATTTTTATCGAGGCTCTTAAAACTAAAGAGTATTATAACAAATTTTAGGGAATTCATTCAAATTAAACAGAAGTTTTTAGTCAAGTTTATAAAAATACTTACAAATATCTAAGGCGAATGAGATCGCCAAAGACTCCACTGGCGACATTTCGTAGTTTGTTAAAATTCAAATGTCTGAACAAACGAATAAATGGACAATGAATTTAGGATAACAAAAACAATGTAAATAGTTGACAGCAATTGTTTCGATCATCATTTCATGAGCCTTAAATTCTAAGTAGGAATTAAATCTGCTTAATGTTGGTAAAGCCGCACACTGTTGCACTATTTATGTAACTGTATTGCTACGTACGAGGTGGCCTCAACTAAAAGTCTGATGGTTTCTAGAGGTCACCTCGCCTAACATAAAAACATTTATAAATACTGTATATTAAATAAAAAGGCAAATAAACAGAATGAATGAATGAATGAATGTTCTCCCAGAACGTTTTTGTGTCGACGAGGAAAACTCTGCGGAAACTGTGTGTGGACGCAGAGCGTTTTTGACAAAAGTGCGGCATTGAAGACGCATCGTTTAGAAAACGCATTAGTGCAGAAGGGGCCTAAGAAAATCATTTATTCGCTTGGACTGGTCGACATTGACCCAATTTTTAACTGCTTTCACAAGCCATCTTCACGTTCCCAAACCAATTCGCACAGAAAATTTAGACACTTCTAAAATAGTAGCATCCAAAATGGCGGAGCCAAGTTTGCGGACTCTGACCTGGCCTTTGACGCATGACCTGATATTGGGCGACCGTTAAGAGCTACTGCCTCTAAATATGGAGAATCTGACGAAAGGTCGGAAAATTCGAATTTTCTTTTACTGCGTCAAAAAGACCCTTTTGGTGAACTTTTTTCAGAAATATACTTTAAAAGTTCCAGCGAGTTCACATTTTTGCGAAATCTAGGAAGTTCAAAATACAGCTCAGTCAAAGCAGCGAAATATGTAGTCGTCGAATTAAGCAGAGTCTGCGTGTTATTGAAAGGCGCAGTAAAGATAAGTAATTCGGTGCCACTTACAGATACAAAAGGTGATAAAGTTCACCAAAGGTTCCACTGGGTATATTCACTAAATTATTGTAGTTTAAACTCCTGTATTTTAAAACAAAAATATGTAACTTTATTCCCATCCATTGTAAATTAATTAATCTAGAGAGCTCTAGCGATTTCACAAATATGCATTTTTCTGTGCTACTGAGAAAAGAAGGGTGCCAAGTACAATAAAGAACGCACCGATTAAAATATTGCGTTCCAGCACGTGCGCTATTTGTCGGATGCGCTCTATGACCTTCCATATGGTTCTTCGCATTAGCATCTAGCGATTTCAATTAAACCTTTAAAGTACAAAGGAGTGAATACAGCCCCCACCTGCCCCTTTCAAAAGGTTTTTAGCGGAATTCAGCACGGTTTACTCTGTGGTGCTCAGACTTTCAGTAACTGTTTATTTATCCCAGACCGAGATTTTGACTTGTTAACTGTTTATCAACGTTAGGATTATAATTAAATTTCAAAATTCCAGTACCATTTCTTGTCAATTTCAAATCAATTCACTGTATTTTCTGACTCCGTCATGAAAAAGTGAAATCCAAAATGACGCATACACGATGACGGACTTAATGACGTCATAAGAGGTCAGATGACATCATGGCCAGTTACGATATGTCTTATTCCAACCAAAACCCAAGAGAGGGGTCCCCCCTCCCTGTACGATGGTAGAGGTAAAAGTTTGGTTTGTACGTCCCAAGTTAAGTATCAACGTTTGTGAAGTGTTCAAAATTATTTAAACGGCCTCTGACCTCGCTTCGTTGTTTATAAATACAGTTAGTTTGTAAATATGGTTTTTATATTTAGCTGTGTGCGCGGGGTGACCAGTTCAGCACTATTTTATTTCAGCAAAAATTATAATCATCTTTTTCTTAAAGTCAGGAAAGCTTGTTGAATCAATGATACATTTCCATACTGGCAAAGAGTTTCAAATATTTCAGAGCCATGGTAGAGTACGTAAGTGACAAAATATATTATTTAATGTTTTAAATGTGTTTGCACCAATCCTACAGATATTTAAGCTTTTCCAGTCCGTCGAAAGTGCCGTTGGAAATGTCTTCCAATTGATTATGGTCCAATGTTCTACCGAGAATAATTCGAGAAGTTGATAATTAGTCAGTCGAGTTTAAGACGATTCACGTATGTCAGGAGACCATGATCTGAGAGAACACATCCCCCATACATGAGCCATGATCGATAATCTTTTCCAAACTAATTTTGGCTTGTGGTCAAACTCCAATGTTATTTTAGGGCAAGACACCTGATTGACCAATTTGAATGACTTAATAACATTGAAGTTTAATTAATATTTTAACAGTTAATCAAATATGCAAAAACTTGCGCCTGGATTTTCGGAGAGCGATTCGTAAGGCCAAAGGAAGAAAAATTCTAACTGTCTGGCGCTTTGAAAGAGCTTTTCAAAGATATCTTTCTCGCTTTAGGCCGTTCAGTACTTTTCGAGAAACGACTTTAGAGCGTGTTAGAGTGCAATTCTTGTCAGTAGCCATGGCGCCTAATGTGAACCGGTCATGCAGAGAAACTGACAAGACTTTCGAAGTAAACTTAGGATAAACACATAGAGGATAACTTTTCTGCCCGGCACTTTGAAAATGCTTTCCAAAGAGGCCTGTCTCGATCCAAACGATGTGGTACGTCGTGCCAGAGCAGCAGCTTTTTCGCTGTGGATATCCAAACTCTGGGAGAATATCACACAGCACTTCCAAAATTTTAATTTTAATTTTTGCACCAGGGTTTTCGAAACGAAAGTTCTAACAAACGGGAAACAGTTATTGTAGCTGTCCTACACTTTGAAAAACCTTTCGAAAGAGATATTTTTCGATTAAATCCGTTCAGGAGGGTCTGAATAGGGTTAACCGACTAGCGACAAAGGGCAAAAAATATTACTGACTAACGACAAAACGAGAGAAAAAAATTACCCAGTAGCGACCAAAAAAAATAACTGAGATTTAACGACAACCGACAAAGGTCGAAACTTTTAATCGGCAATCGACAAAGTAATGAAGTTTTAACCGGCAACTGACATGGGGACCACCCCCGCCCCCTCCCGTTCCATTCAGACCGTCGGTCGGTACTTTTCAAGAAACGACTTTTGAGCGTGTTTAGTGGAATGCAATTCTTGTCAGCAGCCAGGGCATGGAGCCTCATGTGAATCAGTCATGCAAAGAAATGAGAAGACTAATTTTCGAAGTAGACTTGGGATAAACACACAGAAGATAATTTTCCTGTCCGGCGCTTTGAAAATGCTTTCCAAAGAAACCTCTCTTGATCCAAAGGTTGCGGTAAGTCCGGAGAAGCAGCTTTCCTCGCCGTGGACATGCAAACCCGGGGCGCGGTATGCTTTGCAAGTTGCAGGTTGCAGGTTGAGAAATCAACTTTTAAGTCCGAGTAAGTCTACATAGCACTTCGGTTAGCCTGAATAGCTCTCCGGTCATCCTAAATTAGCTTATTTTGCTTGCGGTTAGCCTTTATACTGGGGTTTCTTCGACTTCAACTTAAATAAACAAGTTGTTCCAACCTGCAACCTGCAAAATATACCTGTCGCAAACTTGGTAAATATTACACAGCACTTCCGAAATTAAAAATGTAAACATTTGCAACGGTTTTTTTGGAGCGAAAGTTTTAACAAACGCAAACCAAATATTTTAACTGTCTTGGAAATACCTTTCGAAAGAGATGCTTTGCGCTTCAATCCGTTCGGTATTTGTCCGAGAAACGACTTTCAAGTACGATTAGAAATTCGAGTCTTGGCGCTTTGGGTTAATCACTCATACAGGGGAATGACACGTCTTTTGTTTTAACTTCGGAGAAGCACGTATAATTTTCCTGCCCAGCGCTTTGAACATTAGTTCCAGTGCTAACAGTGCGGTAGTTCAAAACAAACTTTTTTTTTTCTCTCTAACCCGCTAGATTTTCAATTTCGTATAAAGTGTGTTCATTGTCACGCAACAAAAAATAAAATCAAAAGCCATTCAGTGGATAAAATCAAGAAATTCTGATATCATAGACGATACATAAAGAAAACAGTTTTTCAAGTTTAAGCTGTGTGCGTTGTCCCAAAGTTGAGATATTCGTCGAAATGTTCCGCGCAAAATTATAGAGCCTAGTGTGGAGCCGCCATGTTGGAGGACCTCCTTACTCCTCCAATATGGTGGCTGGAAAATAGTGTACATATCTGGAATTTACTTTGGCTATCCAGTCGACTGATTATCTGAACCGAACCAAAAAACATTTACACGATCGCTTTTCCTAATACTTTATCTCCTAAAATGGCTAAAGCTCTCGAAATAAGTGTGCATTTTTCGACAAACGCGATCTTAGCTTTATGTCACGCACCGCCATAACTCCGAAATTCAAAATGCGCTGGTTTCCAAATGAAGGACGCTATTAAGCTGGAAGGTTGTCAACTGATATAAATTTAGTACCTTTTATGCCTGATGAGGATGAAACCTTTAGTGGCTCTTTAGTTTTGGATTTGAGAGTGTGAAGACGTCACGTGCACACACTTTATTTAGATGGACGTGACCCGATGACCGTTAGCCATTGCCTGTGTGATCATGGGACCGAGCTGAGATTAAAAATAACTTTGACATACTAACGTGAAACTTAGAATAAATTGGAAAAAGGGCACGGCGATGTGTTCTTCTCACCTCATTTTACCATACCTTTACGTTATTACAAATGAAGCCTCCCCCCTCCCCCTCCCCCACCGCCACAAAAAAAATTAACATAAAAGAAAAATTATAATTAAAATATAAATAAATATATAGAAATAATATAAAATAAAATAAAAGATCAGTCATTTGCAGTTTTTCGCATTTTTTATTCCTCTACGTCATTTCTGGCCAATGATATCCTTTTTGCCCTTTTTTGACCGTTGGATGGGGCTGTATTAGTGCATTGTTCGAAGGGGGATTACAACCGTACTAAAGAAAGAAAGAATGAGTGGATGAAAGAAAGAAAGAAAGAAAGAAAGAATGAATGAATGAATGAATGAATGAATGAATGAAAGACAGAAAGAAAGAAAGAACGAAAGAAAGAAAGAAAGAAAGAAAGAAAGAAACGAAAAAAAAAAGAAAAATGATAATACTATAGCTGGTTTTCACATGACGTCACTAAAATTCGAACTACAAATCTATTGATCTTCCTGAAATTTTACTTAAATGATGTATAAGAGCAGCTGAAAACTAATATTCATACAAATGTTCGCTCCGAATGGGTTCTTGGTTTTGTGATAAACTGCACTTTCTAAGCTTTTGCATGACGCGGTATTTACATGACGGCCTAGAGAGCTGTCATGATGGTTAAAAGAGTGACTTATTTCGGAGAACTTGGCTATCTGAACAGTTGATGTCTTAAAAAAAACTATTATTTTAATGTATTAGAGTTCCTCGAGGGATAAATTCACGCTTTTGTAGCGAAACTCAGTGACAGATGTTTCTGTTAGTTTCCTGCCGCCATGTTGGTGCCCATACGGATGGGCACCAGGATGGCGTCTCCATACAAATCTCTATAAATTTGGGTAAAACATTTCTCCGCACATCTCGCATAAGAAAAATTGCTGTGACCAGAATTTTGGCTAGAGTCTTTGCATATTTGCCTTCTTTCATTTCCCAGATTCTGGACTTTATCTATTGAACGGTTTTGATTTTTATTTTGATCTATTTGAATTGCGTGACACTGAAAACCAGCAATAGCGTCATAAACACTGTTGTTCTTTGGCCATTTCAATTTAACAAGAAATAAAATGCAAACAGCAGCAACAAACATAACACATAAACTACGCATGGTTTGGAACAACAATCTAAAATTTTCTTGAAGATGCGTGCTGTAGCATGCGAAACGTCAACAAAATTTTAGATTGTTGTTCCAAACCATGCGTAATTCATGTGTTATGTTTGTTGCAACTGTTTGCATTTTATTTCTTTTTAAATACTACACAAACTGGATTTTGGAACTTACAATGTAGTTAGGTGTCGTAGTCCACGAAATAAGTGTTTCGTCAGCTTTTTAATTCTGTTATAACTAAGTGAACTGCAATATGACATATTAGTAGAATTCTACTAGTATACTAATGCAAATGCTATAATCTGATTGGCTGAGCCATTGAATACTATCAGCAATTATACCTCACCACTAAATTTTCTCCGATTCTTACTGGTTTAAATTGATCACGTGACGCGATAGTGTTCATCCGTGGAGAGACAGTATCAGCCCATAGTGCCTGTCCGAGGAAAATACCCGGATGGATAGTACTCGTCCGTGAATTTTTTTTTTTTTTTTCTGTAAACAAGCGTGCTTATGGAAAATGAATTGAAATTGTATTAAGTGGGTTTTCGTCTGTTTTTCGTTTCGGAATTTTACATTTGGCTTTCACGGCTTTCATCTAAAAAAGTTGAAAATAATTTAGTATGATTTTTGAACTGGCGCACGGAAGAAAATTTGGTGGTGAACAATAAAGATAATAGTGTTTCTGTCTCGGAACTATCGGTCTGATAGTTGCCCCTTGGAAATTTGATGTTCTTAAAACTTCTTACTTCAAATAACTATTAAATTGTTTGAGACGTTATCGGTCTCTCCATCTACCAAAGCCCTTTTACATGTAGGCAATCGAACGAAGCTAGCCGAGAAAGTCACGTTGCCACCTAATTACAGTCATAACTCACTATAACAAGCCGTTCTTTGGAAATCATTGAGTGGAGCGAGGCTGCTTGATAGAGGTTGCTAAGATTAGCATTACGTGTAGGTGTGAGGTAAACTTTATACAGACAATGCTTCGTACGCGCACATAAAGAAGGTGGCAATCGTAATTATTCGATAACAAGTTGAATGAAGTAACTTGATCATGAAATGGAGTAAGCTGGTTGATGTACAAAACATAAAATGGGTTAGCGAGTGTTCGTTCAAGGAAATGTTTGCGAAAGTGACTTGTATATTATGATAACAAGAAGAGACTATATCCAGCCCCACCTTTTGACATCCATGTGTATTCTCGTATTAATTTTGAAAAGTAATTTCCATTTAGCTCACGCTTAGAGGGGGATCTCTTGCCTTAGGACCTCATTGTACGACAACTGGTGAAGCTTGCCGTCAAGAGTGGAAAATCATTAATGTTAACACGACTGCTAGCCTGCGAACGCAGACGTATTTCCGGCTGTCGCTTGTTTCCGCCGAAAATAACGTCTGCGAACCCGAGCCAGGAAACGATTTGTCTGACGTAGGAATTTTAAGCCAAGCACAGTTTAGCTCAAGTAGCCCCAGAACTACTGCGCGAGGTATTCGCTGCGAGGAGCACTCGAGTTTCATTTTATCATGGAATCTGATTGGCCAAGGAGAAACAAAAGTCATTACGTCACAGAAATCGTTTCCTGGCTCGGGTTTGCAGACGTTATTTTCGGCGGAGACAAGCGACAGCCGGAAATACGTCTGCGTTCTTAGGCTACACGACTGCCTGGTCGTGTTGAAGATTCGTTTACCACAAAGCTGACCTGACCGGGTCACCTTAGAAGTCACTCAAAATCTTAAAATGGCTGTGAAGCCCCATTCTCATGCTCACTAAACAGGGATAAATTATGCTAAAAGAAAAAAAACACTTCGCTGCTTTTGCAGAAGTGACAACCGAACGATTTACCGCCCCATTTTTTGTTAACCTGCCCTCCAACCACTGTTCCATACGTACAGTCCGGAAATAGTGTTCGGCATCGACTCTATCAGGACTCTTGGTACACTCTCTATCTCTAGGTATGTGCAAGTGATGCTGAATGAAAATTTATGACAGGTGCAGTTTGCTGTACAACCAGGTGCAATACCTGGAAAGTTAATAAAAAATAAATTCAATCAGATGATAAAGCAACCTTGCCTACAGCCGGTGCGGCTGAAATTTGAATTGACCAAATACGTCAAATGCATGTTAACAGAAGACGACATTGAATATTCACGAAAATGAATTTATAACTCCAAAACCTATCTCAGACTTGAAAAAAAAAACGAAAAACATTGAACATTCTCTTCTCCAAACTATTTGGCGCCAAATATGGGTCACCCGCTTCCAGCAACTCGATCGTCTTTTCGTCGAGTGTCGCCCGAGGTAGAATAATAGTTGGGTTATGTTGAGCAAAATATGCTGTTGCTCGTCAAATTAAATCTAGAATTCTCCAGTTAAGTATTAGAAAAGGCCGCAACAACTTAGGCATCATCTTTTTTTTGGTTTGCTGTATTAGAGACTATTATCCTGTCTTTCAGTAGGACAGGTTGGTTTTGACTGCCGCTCGTATTGCGGGCGCAGCCACCGTATGCAAGGAAATGGTAAGAATAGCAACTGTTATGCAGTCACTCAGGAGATTGACCGTTGAAGTCTTCAAACAAATCCGTCCATTGATCTCTTCTCGCCCAAAAACATCACGATTGGCCAGTATAGTATCAAATGGTACGGTTTCGAGACGTATGGAGTAGAATTCCTCGAAAGCTAGCGCTGTGCCTGATAAAGTGGGTAAAAGAGAGATAAAATAAAAAAAAAATTAATATGATCTAAAGTACCTACCAAAATTCCCAGTCGCGCTACTCAGCAATGTCAAATCGTACTCGCTATGTGACTCCCAAAATTTCCATGCAGGCATCCGAAATCTTTTTGGAAAATCATTCCTAGACTGCGAGCAGTCTCTTTCTCATCTTTTCTTTTGTTTTCTTTTGTTTTCAGTTTCTTTTCTTTTCTTACGCCAATGCGCAATTTCAACATTTCCAGTCTCGCGAAGGATGGAACAAAAACCAACTGTTCTTAGTCTTGTTCACTTCTAGAAAAGCCAGAAACAACTTGAGGTCTATGAAAATATATCTTAAGAATCGACATGGCAAATAGACAGCTTTAATTAGTCGTGATCTTGGCTATCATTTTTTTGTTGTTGTTACATTACACGGATGATGGCACAGTGGAAGCTGGCATCCCATGATGCAGCATCAACAACAAGCGCACTCTTGACATGGTTATACTTCTCAAACTCGTTAATAATCCATTATGTCTAAACGAAGGAGATCGTTTGCGTACCGGACAGTGTTTGAATACATGATCTTAATGAGCATAGGTTTTAAATTTATATTTTTATTTCTTCGTTTTCTTCTAACCCTACTAGAAGATAACTATGTATTAAACTCTTGAGACATTGTTTCACCACATTTCTAAACATCTCTAAGAGTCAAAAGTACTCTAATTTTCTGCGCGTCGCATTTTCAACTATTTGAAAATGCAGTAAAACACGATACCTCGTGTTTGATATGTAACGAAAAAATAAATCTACTAGCCATATGTGAATGTGGAACATATTGCCAAATGGCTGTGTGCTCAGTCTGTCAAAGGTGTCCAAGTGTCCAAATCTAGCGAAGTGGAAATACATTAGCGGGTAATGGAAACTGTTTGACATAAGAAACTGTTATATTGAAGTAACGAAGTAAATTTGAGATCAAATTTGTTTGGTGATTTTACCCACTATTCAAGCATATTTTTCAGAATAAGGAAAATATGGATAGTTACCTTTGCAGGGAATTGGTGGGCATCCTCCGAAAGAACCTGAAATAATTTCAATCGTAAATAAATGTGGTAACAGTAAGAGAGCGGGAAGAAAATAAAGAAACAACAGCTGAAATATATTTTCTAGTTAATCGATCATGAGAGCCGCGCAATATGTGAGGCAGCGATCAGATGTCAAATTTTTTATTTTGTCAGTAATATAAATAGGTTTCAAGCTGTGTTGAGCTACTAATGAAAAAAACAAGAAAGAAAGAGAGAGAGGGAGAGAAAGAAAGAAAGAAAGAAAGGAAGGAAGGAAGGAAGGAAGGAAGGAAGGAAGGAAGGAAGGAAGGAAGGAAGGAAGGAAGGAAGGAAGGAAGAAAGAAAGAAAGAAAGAAAGAAAGAAAGAAAGAAAGAAAGAAAATTAGAAAAATAAGAAACCAACGTTGTTCACCAAGTCTCCTTGCAGGTTGTAACTAGCCATATGCTTTTGGCAGTTGCAGAAAACTTCATCACTAGATTCTGATTTGGTCTCATCTTAAAATGACGAGTACTTTTGTTACGTTAACAATACGTTAGCAATTATTCAAAGGGTAAAACGTTTTTTTGTTGTCATCTTTTAAGAATAAAGATGTCCCTGTTTACTTCTAAACGCAATCGGCTTTTATTTTTCCTATGACGAACAACACTCGTGGTGGGATAAAAGCTGTCTTTCAGTTTCCTTGGATGATTGCTCTAATCTGCAAACAAGCGTACTATATATTTACTTATTTAGTTTTTTCTTTTCTTTTCTTTGTTTTTGTTTTTGTTTTTTTTTTTCGAAGACTGTTTTGGTATCTAACAGCCATTTTTCTGTTTTAAATTTGTACGTTGTTTTGGCAACAACGGTCCTTGGGATTGAGCAGAATACGTTTTCCCATGAGTAAAATTAAAGTGAACAAAGGTGCTGTCCTTTGTCTTCAAGGAAGTATAACATCTTGAAGTTCCTTGACTCGTCGCGAAAAATGAAGACACGCTCTAGGAAAATAAATGATAGGAATGTTCTGAAAAGATTAGTTAATAACTAAGGCCCTTTCCAAACGCTGCTCCATTCATGTGCCGAACCTAACTGATGAGTTAAGTACGAAAGAAGAGCGGCGTTTGAATCAATTTGGTTCGGCAGGCTAGGTTTGGTGCGGCAAACAACATTAAATTCAACAGGGTCTGCCGCACTATGCGACGTTGGAGCGGCAACTGATTTATACGGCGTGACCAGTCATGCATGAAGCTCGAAGTCGTCGTTAAAAATAAAGACAACAAAATATGCCTTTGATTTATGAGAAATGGGACTGTATAAGCGAGTTTCTTTGGCGCAAATTCATTTTCGCTTTTTCTTCGTGATAATAGCCCAGCTTATGAGATTTCCCTTTAACAAGTCGAATTAACCGGGAGGAAACCTGTCTAAATGCAAACACTGAACCTTGAGTTTGAATTTGCTTCCCTAAACATTGCTATAACAGCGAAATGTTGGTCACAACTTTTCTATTTGGACAGAGTTCTTGAATTCAGAACGCATATTTTCTTGTCGAAAATTGTTACTACCGGCTTCTCGAATTAAGTTCGACGCAAGTACGCCGTCTGAACCAGCCGTCGCTCCGAAGTCGCTCTAAAGTCGAACTTAATCAAGTTTGGTTCGGCACATGAGTGGAGCGGCGTTTGGACCGGGCTTTCAGTGTTTCCAAACTGTTCGGACTTACTCTGAATCAAGGAAATCATTCCTAACATCAGGCATGTCCGAACTCCTTTTGCCAAGCTGTTAAACATCTTTGAGGAGCTGGTCCTCAACCGAAACCTCCTAGCTTGTCGTCATACAATGTTCATCTGGTCACAATTATTTTGCCTTACTTTTAGCTGGTTTTTCTAAACGGAAGCTGTAATAACCGCAAGGATAAAATGTCTCTTGATAAAAGCGTCCGTGAAAGTTTCCCTTGACGTGAAGATCTAATATATATACAGGGATCCACCGGCTTTAAACACAATTATCACACTGGGCACGAGCTTTAACGAACGTTTACCCGTGAAAATTAAGAGTCGATTTATATTGTCAAAGTAAAAGTCAAACTGTGTTGAACCGATAATTAGAAAATGTTTGACGTAGTAAGCTTAGGGTGCTTATATTGTTATATAGACTGTAGTGATTTAAACTGTTTTCCGCCACTAAAAATAGAAGAAAAAACTAGAATAAGCCTAACAACCTGCATGTTGCCAACAAACAGACTGGTTACAGCTTGAGGTTGACACTTTACAAACTGCGGAGATGGGTTTTGTGAATAAAGAGGGCTTGTGTTAGCAACAGGATGCCCCGTACTGATGCTTATTTCGGAAGGACTTAAACGCTTTGACTACCGTGGTGTCCCATTCATAACATGGGACAGGTAAACAGAGCAAGCTTCCAATTGATGACTTGACGAACGAGCTTGAACAGCGTGAACCATCTGATGAGGAAACTGATTTTGTAAAGAAGCTTTTGTGTTAGGAACTTAATGTTAGTCTGAACTTGACGCTTATGATATCTGGTCAGTAGGCGCTGCGATTTAAAAATCAAAGAACATTCGATTATGTTTTGAGCCGGAGGTGTAACTTAAGCGGTTTTCACGTTTCGTACACGTCTTCCCTTGTGGGGGGTGTGGGGGGAATTAGAACAACGTGGTTTTTTGATCAAAATGGCGCCATCGTGTTTTGGCGGTCGTGTCCTTGTCAAGTTTATTTCAAGTTTACCCAGGACGGTGTCATTTAGCCACATACGTCAGCTTAACCATCAAAAAACCAAAGCTTGAATTGTTAACTAGCCTGCTGCCATTTTTGACGACCGAGGGATGAAGGGTTTTAGAGAAAAAGGTGAATAAAAAACAGGTATCAAAAACTGTGTTCAGCCACCTTAAGTATTCATAAAATTTATCTGGAAACAATTTGGTTTGACATGTTATAATTATCTGTAAAAGATCTTGGTGTTTCCAAAGCAAAGATATTTTGACAGTTTCAGTTTTCCTGTTCTCGATGAAGCAAATTTAACTTTACCTGCCGTCAATTTCACTTTTTCAGATATTTTTAGCTTTCTATTGGTTTCACTATTTTAAAGCCATATTTGGTGGTTCTCAAACATTTTGGGAAAGTCATAAAATGCAGGATGGCGGATACAAGATGGCAGCTGTTCGAAAGAAGAGGCATCATATTCCCCGTCAAGGAGCCTCAGACGATTTTATTTCAGTATTTATCTATTATTTTATTTTATCATTATATATTTTTGACGTGCTTTAATCCCGCTCGCTTCATTGTCTTAGCTTTAATTCTCTAAGAGATGTAGGTCTGCAAATGAGGGCCTCAAAAGCCTTTGTCTCGCTTAGGTCCAAGAAGGAACTATCATCGCCCGTCTGATCGAATAAAATGGAGGCACAGTTTTTCTTAACTGACGCAGATCGCAGATACGAAAACAACGACAATGATTTGCCTGCGTTTCCGTTATTTGGTCAAAGGAAAGAAACAGTGTATGTTAACACGTTCATAAGCTACAATCGACCGGTGACGTGTTTCAATTTTACAAATGAGACATTCGAATGCCTTTTCTTCAAGACGTCATAGGGTGTCATGGATATGTTCAAAATATCAACCTGATATGGTGTCAATTTTTTTACGAAAATTTCGTAGATAAATATTCCATTGAATACAATTGAATTTTAATCCATCAAGTTTGACATCTAAATTTTATCGGCTGAAAGAAATAATTCATGTTAAGGAGTGAAAACTGAAATTTACTCGCTACAGCGGTGCACGATAAAATTCAAGGACAAGACCGCAAGATGCTTCTGAAGTTTTAAGTTTGGTTGTTGTGTGTAACATTTATTACTTAAACCCATTCCACACATCAGGTAGGAGAACAACATGGGAATATTTTTATTCTAGATTAAATGCCCTCTGTGCCCAGGTGGCGACCATGTTTGTTTTTTCTATAAAGAGAAACAGGTATTCTTGTATTGGCTTTATTCCTACATTTCCGATGCTGCGTTTACTGTGGTTAAGCCCAGGACTTTATAGATGGGTTTCAAAAGATTTAAAACTTCGGTAATCAGCCGAGGAATCATAGTCTTTGGTATACACTAACGTGTCATCAAGGCTTTGCTTTTCGCATCACTTGAAATTTTGAATGAAATGAGTCTTAACCGCTCGACAACTTGGTTATTGCTAGGGCAGGAACGATTGTTGTTTGTGCAAAATACACTTTTTCGATGGTGAGGGGGCTTTCGTCCGTGATGGTATTCGCCAGGTCAGTTCCCATCGATATCATTTGCATTACGTGCAGTTTGCGAAAAAAGGATTAAGTCGAAACCATTTATGTTTGCGCAAAATTTTTCAGTCTGTGAATTCAAGTCTTAATTGTAATGAGCGCCGTTTACGCAGCAATACTGTCTTCTCGTTGAAACGAGAAGACAGATATTCATTTGAAGTGGTTTTCTCTGTCAAAACCAAAGAAATTACCGACGGCTAGTTATGAATGAGAACACGGCTGGAGTTTTGAAATATGTTTTAATTTTTTCGCAAGTTAATGCAACGAGATATTTTAAACTGTTAGTTTCAAATGGTAACTTGACACTTTTGTTTTTCACGCGCGAGTAGTTACAATTAAAACTGACGAATCGGTGACTCTTTTAGATCGTTTTTAGGTGACGTCATTATTTTCTAAAATCAAAAACTTAAGAGCCGCCTAAGTTTTAACCCCCATCAGGTATAAGACGGGGTAAATTTAAATATGTTTACAATGTTACAGCTCGTTTGAAAACCAGCGTATTTTGAATTTCAGAGTTATGGCGGTGCGTGACACAAAGCTACAATAGCATTTGTCGAAAATTATATCCCTATCTCATGATGTTTAGCTTTTATAGTAGTTAGATCATTAGGAAAAGCGCTTACGTGAATGTTTGTTTGTTTTTTCAGTACAGATAGTCAGTCGCCTAGATAGCCAAAGTAAGTTCCAGATGTTTACACTATTTTCCGGCCACCATGTTGGTGCACCACAGAGGTGCACTAACATGGCGTTTCCATACTGGGCTCTGGAAATTTCTGCGAAACATTTCGACAAATATCTGCAGTCTGGGAAAACGCACAAACCTAAAACTTGGAGAAGTGTCTTCTCTGTCTATTTCCTATAAGTTCATAATTTCTTGATTTTATCCACTGAATAGTTTTCGATTTATTATTTTTTTATTGCGTGACAGTGAAAACGATCTATTCACACGTACGCTCAGAATAAACAAACTCTACAATTCTTCGGCTGATTATCGAATTTTTAA
Organism: Orbicella faveolata; assembly: GCF_042242905.1. Taxonomy (NCBI): domain Eukaryota; kingdom Metazoa; phylum Cnidaria; class Anthozoa; order Scleractinia; family Merulinidae; genus Orbicella; species Orbicella faveolata. The sequence continues at coordinate 6,175,281 of NW_028301536.1, read as the reverse complement.
ATCGTTTGAAACCCATGTACAAAGTCCTGGGCTTAACCACAGTAAACGCAGCATCGGAAATGTCGGAATAAGGCCAATACAAGAATACCTGTTTCTGTTTATAGAAAAAAAACAAAGATGGTCGTTCTTAAAAGCAGATGAAATCTTCACAAACATGGTTTACCCTTACAAGCGGCAATTTGATTGGTTATTTATAGTAGCCCCAGTCTGACTGGTGTGACATACATACATACATGCATCCTCTCACTCACTCACTCGCTCACTCACTCACTCAATCTGACTGGTGTGACATACATACATAGATGCATCTCTCACTCACTCACTCGCTCACTCACTCACTCAATCTGACTGGTGTGACATACATACATACATGCATCTCTCACTCACTCACTCACTCACTCACTCGCTCACTCACTCACTCACTCACTCAATCTGACTGGTGTGACATACATACATACATGCATCTCTCACTCACTCACTCGCTCACTCACTCACTGAGTGATATTAAACGGCAGAGTTACAGGTAATCTAGACGGAAAGTTAACATCATATCGATACAACGGGTTAAGCACCGTTGATTAGAGAATAGTCAGCGAAGATCTTCAAAACACAGTGTTAGGATTTCAAGTACAAGCTATGACACCATATTCTGATCACTATCCTATCACTATTAAGACTTAGTTACACAAATTACTACAATGAGTAGCTCAAGAAGGGGAATATTTCAAGACTAGATTCAGGTTATTTTTGGGCTCAACCCACGTAGAAACCTTTCGCGGTACATGTATATGATGGAGATGATTTCAACCAACAATTATTTTCTCCAAAAAACTATTCTTCACAGCCGGATGGAAATCGGCAGAACTTGGCAAAGCTTCCAAATGTTAAGAGTTTATTTGTTCAGTTCTCGACGAGGCTTACATTAATCATATAATTTATATAGGCCAACATTTGGCAGCAAAACAGAAACGTTGGCGATAAAAAAAGTCAGATGAAAAATGTCACATTTATTGCTTTTTTGCCTTAAGCTTTACAGGTGTGATAAAATAAAATGATTTTGATATTCATCGTTTTGATTTTTTATTTTATTTTTTCGTTGAAGATGACAAAGTACAGCGGCAACACGGTTGTTACTGAGTGGGGATGTGTTGAAAACTGACAATAGAGGCAATCAAAAAAAATTGACAACTAATTTGGTTGCAAATCGTTTACGGAAATACATGCAAAACATATAAGAATAACATTAATTTTAGAGGTACTAATCAAAGGAAACTTGAATTCATGTACACAGTAGGTAGGAGATGTGTTGTAAGGCCTTGTGCTTACTTACATTGCAAATAAATAACTATTCGATTAGATACAACTGAAATTTAATTGAGCTTGAGAATAATATTCAGTCTTTCTGAACAGCTGAAATAAATAATTCATGTCAAAGGTAGTAAAACGTGTGGACTGATTTTGTTAGTAAGTCAGTGTTTCCTCAGGAATTTCCAATGGAATAACGGTTAGGGATAGAAATAGTGTTTCTCCTTCTTGTTATGGAATTAATGTACCTAGTTTGAAGTTGACGACGTGGAACAGTTTCGGAATAGTGTTCGACTTAAAGAATTTTCCGTCTCCCTAAAACCCTATACCTTACTGAACGAACGTTAATGACTGATTGTTGTGGCTCTTATGTTACAGAATGCCAAAAATTCTTCAGTTTCTATGCATTTGCCCTGTTACCATATCACGAATTTCGTCATAACATTGTTAAAGAGAGTCCGTGGATCCACTGCGCTAAACGTTGGTGCTAAGGTCGGGGACCGGTTGCAGTGACTGAATAGGCGATAGAGGTTTGTGAATCGTTCAAAACGCTATGGGTGATTTGCAACCTCCCTAGATCCACAATTTTTACTCAAATTTCTTAAGTTGCCATAAAATTTATTTGGAAACAATTTGGTTTGACATGTTATAATTATCTGTAAAAATTCTTGGTGTTTCCAAAGCAAAGATATTTTGACAGTTTCAATTTTCCTGTTTTCAATGAAGCAAATTTCGCTTTAAATAACTGCTGTAAATTTCGCTTTTTCAGATATTTGTAGCTTTCTATTGGTTTGGCTATTTCAAAGCCATTTTTGGTTGTTCTTAAACATTTTGGGCAAGTCATAAAATGCAAGATGGCGGATACAAGATGGCATCTGTTCGAAAGAAGAGGCATCATATTCCTCCCCAAGGAGCCTCAGACGATTTTATTTATTTATCTATTATTCTATTTTATTATTATATATTTTTGACGTGCTTTAATCCCACTTGCTTCATTGTCACAGCTTTAATTCTCTAAGAGATGTAGGTCTGCATATGAGGGCTTCAAAAGCCTTTGTCTCGCTTCGGTCTAAGAAGGAACAGACATGGCCCATCCGATCGCATAACGTTAAATGTAGGCACAATTTTTCTTAACTGACGCAGATTGCAGATACGAAAACAACGACAATGATTTGCCTGCGTTTCCGTTATTTGCTCTAAGGAAAGAAACTGCGTATGTTAACACTTTCATAAGCTACAATCGACCGGTGCCGTTTGCCAATTTTACATATGATATATTCGAATGCCTTTTCTTCAAGACGTCATAGGGTGTCATGGATGCGTTCAAAATATCAACCTGACTGGTGTCCAATTTTATTTTACGAAATTCGTAGATAAATATTCCATTGAATACAATTGAATTTTAATCGGTCAAGTTTGACATCTGATTTTAAACGGCTGAAATAAATAATTCATGTTAAGGAGCCTGAAAACTGAAATCATTCGCTGCAGAGGTGCATCATAAAATTTAAGGAAAAGACCTCAAGATGCCGCTGAAGTTTTTAGCTCGGTTGCTGTGTGTAACATTTATTACTTAAACCCATTCCACGCATCAGGTAACAAAACAATATGGCAATATTTTTATTCTAGATTGAATGCCCTTTGTGCCCAGGTGGCGCTGCTTTAGACGGGATTGATGCTGAACATACAAACAAACAGAAATCAAGAGAGATATTTGATTTTCAACTGCAGCCCCTCGCACCTTGGCGGTGAGCTTACGTTACAGTTTTGGGAATTGCTCATTTCAATTCATAGAGCAATATCGTTTTTGAGTGCCCCTTGTAGTAATCAGAATAGAAACATTCTTGATGAACCTACGCGTATGTATTGGCAAAACAGAAGAAATAAATCGGGAGAAGGTAGTAAAATCACAATCAAAGGTAATCGTGCCTTGTCCTTATTACATTGTATACCAAAAATTATTCGATGCAGCTGTGTATTTAGGATTTTGCCTGACAATCTAAATCCTAAATAATTAAGGACAATCGATGACTATCATTGAGGTGTTATTGTTTGATAAAAATGTATACATTATTAACATGACGTCATTTGAGTTCCCCCAGGCTGAAAATGACATCAACGTCTGAAAAACACAGTCCGACGTTAACCAATAATATTAGAAAATGACTTAAAAACAAACACAGTTCGTTCCGGACGAATAATCTGCTTTCTTCCATTTGAGTGGGCAAGGTTCTGTTGTGGAAACTATATTGACGCATACAAAGCTTATCAACGCTTGAAAACACGCAAGAAAATTAACAATCCTACGTTGGAGCAATACAATTGATCAATAGAGACTGGAGTTGCAGATGGTTTCTGTTAATTCGTTGCAATCCCGTTTACTTTACTGGGGATACAGGGTGAGTTAGCGTTCTTCTTATAATTAGAATCACCTAAATTACCTCAAAATTACTTATTGAAAGAATCTGTACATTTTTTAGCCTCTTTAGCGGTACCGAACGTTTGGCGTATACCAATTCCGATTGAGCAAACTGTCGGGAGTTCGGATGTTCACTTGTACCAAAAGGAACATTTAACAATCACGTGGTAAGGAAACGTTTTGCTTCTTTTAGCTATCCCGTTAGCACACAATTAGCATAACTCGGTAATAAATCAGATTCTCAGAGCATTCATTAAAACCTTTATTTACTCGCGCTCACTGTGCATGAAATCTCTTTGTAAAATAGTTACGAAATAACGACGCCTACTCGTATATTGATCTCTTTAAAATTTACCTTTTGCGGTAAAAGGGCCTATTTTGCCCGTAGTTTTCTAGAGGGAAGAATGTTAATATTTCAGATTTTAATTCTGTCAATTTAACCACATAAGCATACGTAAACAAGTCTTAAAAAGGAAATCTTTATGTAGGGCTGAAAAACCACCAAATTACCCTCGAAATTCCTTTTACTCTCAGCTATTTGCGTCCAATATCCATTATTATCTCTCGATATAATTTGACCGTGCTTTCAAAATCCATTTAAGTCAATTTTCAACTTTATTGATGCTTTCGTTCGTCATACATATAATTATTTGATACACAAGTCACTGAAAAAGTTGCTTTATTAGCTAAAATCCAGAAAACAGCTCGTCTGTAACGGCTCTGTCTTAAATGGTAATTAGGCTGGTCTGGCTTTATATTTAAAGAACATTCAGAGAATATGCAGAAGATTATGACTTATTGGCTTTATTTGCAAGGGAACAGGCACAAGTTTTTTTTCGAATTCATGGCCTCGTACAAACTCGACATTAAATTTGGGAAGTTTTACCAATTCAAATTTTAAGTAAAATTCTTATCAAAGCCCTTGGTTTTTGTTCCATGTTACTGTGAGGCCCTTGAGAATGGCCTCCTTCCGATGAAAAATGGTAACTCTTTAGTTCAACTCATGTAGCTCTCCACCCCCCCCCCCCCCGTCCCCCTCGAAAAAAGAAAAAAATGAAAAACTAAATAATCAAACAACAAAAATCAACATTTCCTGACGTCATGATTGTTTCATGAGTATGCAACTTAATAGCCATTGCAAATTTCTTTTTTCATTTGTTAATATTGACTACAGTGCATGAGCGAAAATCTATATTGCTACTGCTAAAAAGACCATTGACTTAACTGAGAATGCAGCAACTCCTATATGCGCTTAATCCTTTATGTTACCCTAAAAATTAGATCATATTTATATATTTATGCCTTCGTCAGGCTATTTCCATTAATTTGCATTAATGGACAGATGATCGCCTATGGATAATTACGATTTGTATTGTGTTTCCCACATTAAAGTTTAGGTAAAGGTGTCACTGCCTGATAAAACGATCACCTCTTGCGCTACAGGAGTCAGTGTACTGCCTTTGCAAGGATATCCAATCAGCCCAGGAAGAATTCCTTGTGAACGCTCAATCTTAGGTAACATTTGCCACACAGTTCATAATTTTTTAGGACGACTACACAATAATGTTGTTTTAGCATCACGTTTTGTTCAGTCCGGAACTTCAATGTGAACGTAAACAGCAAAGAATATGAATGAAGAATTATACCTTTCAAGGGAAAAATCGACCATCTGTTGAATAGTGAACTTTTCTTTTTGTACCTTTCATCAGTGCTGCACTTCTAATTCTAATTGATTTTTATTTCTTAATAAGTACAATGTGTGTGTTTATCCTGTTCGACTTCAGCTGGCACATGCTCTAAATGAGCTAATCTACCGAAATATAATTAAAAGGCGAAAGGAAATTACTGAATGTAAGGTTACAAGAAAGGAATGATGCGAATTGGAAACCAATACCAAAATTGTCCAACATTCATAAATACTAAGAAAAAAAAAAAAAGAAAAAAAAAAGTCATTAAAGTATTGTAAATTAAGATGAGGCTTTGTTGTGTTAATTCAGGTGTTCGCGAATACACCTTCAGTTCTTATCTTGTTGTCGTGATCAGGTCTGTGTTGTTTACAGTTTTCACATTAATTTATAATCGAGTCACCCTAATGAGAATTCGGCGGCAAGCCAAAACAGATCGCCATTTTTGTGAAACGAGCCAATAGTATTGATCGTTTTGCAAGTTATAGCTTAAAATCAATGATCTTTCATCTAAATCTTTTTTTTTTTCTTTTCTTTTTTTTCTTTTTTTTTTTTTTTTTTTGCAAAACGATTCAGTATTTTCAAATAATGCAAATACTGGATTTAAAATACAAACAGTAATTACGTATAATATGGTCAACGACCTTAGACCCTAAAACCGAAATGTAGAAGCTTCAAGTATCTTTACACTTATATCATCTGAGACCACAATGATTTCGGGAATTAAAAATGTCAACTTTTAAGGCATTTGTGGTGATTTCCTTTCGCTGACGTTTTCATCCCGGGTTTCCTTGGAGAAATAACTCCAATAAATAAATTGCACAAGTGTCAGGTGTAATACGTTATCGATTAATTCACGACTGTATGATAATTACAACCGCCGACAATAATATTTACCAGTTGATCTATTCCTCACTATTTGCGCCCTTCAAACGGAATGACATAACAAAGGCAAGTTGAGAATCCTAATCACGTCTTGTGTTAGAAGTATAGTTCTCTTTAATATATAAATGATCTATTTGAGCTTTGCATCCGCAAAGCTATTGTGATATCAACAAAAGTTCTAGATAGCCTGTTTTGACCAAAATGGCACATGCAGTGACCTCAATCAATGCGTGTGCATTTGGATAATATCCGTGTATTGTTTTATCTTATTTTTGTCAGATTATTTTTCCCTACATTTGTGTGATACTACCCTAATTCTTTATTGCCACGGAATCGATTCAATTCATTTCACTTTCCGTAAAATGCACGCACACACACTCAAAATAATAAAATCTGCATCGCAAAAACAGTCACAATTCAATTAAGTTGGTATGTGTAAATGACGCAATGCTGTCAAGATTTTTAACATGCCGACTGCACTAAATAAATAGAGATAAACAATTTGTGCCAACACGTTAAATTTTTACCCAATTGAACACGTGCAGTGGCAAAAACTTGCAAATATTAAGATGATCAACCTCTTGTGCTTGAGAAAATTTCAACGGCATCTATCATAGTACAGTGCCGTGTCTATCAAGGTTATCAAATGAATTTCTGTTAGAACAGGTGGAAGAAGGCTGTACAAAGTTGTAGAACACACCAATGTCAGGTAACGAGAAATTGAAGATCAGGTTGTATAATTTATGATTCCATCTCTGAGATATAATTCTAATCATCGAAGAATCGAACTCTTGTCATTCAAATGTTTCTATCGATCGACGAAAACAAATATGGCACGATTATCTTAGCTGAGAGAAATAATATTTGCCATGCACAGCGTTATTAATTATAACTTGGGAACATAATAATACAGTATGTCACCGAATGGATGAATATCATGTCAACATATATTTAAAATATATTACGTGTCCTCCAAACATGTATCGCTCATTACGGTTTTGTCGACATTTTAACTTGCTCAGCAGCAACTGAAAAAATATAAAACGATTTCAAGAATTGGTGAGGTGAGTCAAGATAAGGGTCTGAGGACTCCTGGTAACTTCTAGTTCATGCACTTGTGGTTGATCCGGTCTATTCATTGGTCTTATAATTAGAAAATGTTCTAACCGACGAAGCCAAGCGCGAATATTAAATGTTAAGGGTGTAAAACAATTGCATACTGAAATTTACATTGTGTGCACCAAATATTGGGTAAGGACATTGTGCTTGTTATGTATATATTTTTTAATTTCCTTTTTTTTTATATTTTTTGGTAAAATGTTGTCTTTTTCAAAGTTTCTACTCAACTCAAATGCTTTTTCTCTAGTGAAAGCGTCATGTGTCACAATCTTCTAAACCAACAGAGCAGCTTGGTACTTAACTACAAATGATCTTTTCAAAGGGGTACATGGAATTGAAATGCGCGAAGAGATATATAGAAATCGCCAAAGATCCGTTAATCACAAATAGCATGTTGAGTTATCCGGGATATACAATTACAGTGCTAGCAATTTTTTTTAATAACAGGGGAATTCTTCATAGATAGTATTGCACGTAATCACGAGGAAGAATGTACGTGCTAGAAGCTCCACCTTTGAACGGTTGTATGCTCAAAGTCACGGACGTCAGTTACATTGATAAAATTTAGTTTCAAACCAAGTGACCGACTATATGCAAGGTTGTTAGGGGCACTAAGGGACAATATTTCGCGCGGATGTATTGAAAAAACTTTGAATTCACATACCAGTTTTTAATAAGAAGAATATCAAACCTTGCCTAGAATGCTAATTGATATTTTGTTCAACTGACATTTAATGTTAATAACCAAAAGTAAAAGGCAAACTATCAAACTGAAATAAAGCTATAGCTAAGAAAACAAAAAAGCAAAAAGGAGAAAAATGTATCACAGCCATCGTTGAAAGACAGGACAAAATAATAATTTTGCTATGATCCGTAGCACGAGTATCGAAAGATAATCATTAGATGTATTTTTGACAAAGGCAATCCTAGATGATAATTCATTCAGTCAGACAAATATGCTAACTGAGTTATAGTTTCATCGTCACGAATCCTCTTTTTACGTAGTTTGTTAACCATTTGATTTCTTGCTATTCATTTTCGTCACTTGAATAATGCAGATCACCCTTAGCTTTTGTAGTAGTTTTCAGACATACATAACCACCTCTTCATTATGTTATCTCTGGGAGATTGTCATCCAGGATACTAATAATCCTGGTCTTGGGTCGGAATTTAGAATTTGACTCTTTGTTTATTCTTATCGCATTTAATTGTATGCATCAGGTACACTGTATCGTATCCCATCCTAATGCTCTGTACTAAATTGAACTTGAATACACTGCAATGAAATGCACTGCACTGTACTGAACTGCACTGCATTACACTAACCACTACACTGCACTGCACTGCATCATGCCTAACTGCACTACACTACACTTCACTGCAGGGCTCTACACTAAACTATAATAAATTGTATTTTCTTTTTTGGACTTTCAGACATGGCAACGGGAAACTAATGGCCAAGGAAGCAATTTATACGTTCGGGGTTATCACGATCGCCGTTTTCGTTCAAGTTAAAGGTAAATCATTTCAAAAGTCCTTTTATGAGTGTAATTAAAAAGTCTTCAATGGTCAAATTTTTCTCATTCCGAGTTGTTTCCTAAGGGGAAACAATGTGCAGCTCAGCAAACAATAGTAGTAATTTAAGCCTTAGGATTTTTTCTCGGCTCTATTGGTAGGAAAAAAAAAACGCGTGCAGTGATTGTGAAAATAAAATCGACTTATTATGCATGTGCTTGAATGCTGTAGTGAAAACCAGGCTTTAATTTGCAAGACATTCAATTTTCAAGTAACCTAAAGAAGCTAAGTATGATTCAATGAGTTAAATATTTTCTCTATCCTGCAAATTATCAATTTGAAAATAACTAATTTTTATTATTGTTCTGTTTTGTTTTGTTTTTCTTCTCATTTTCAGCTCAAAACACGACTTCTTTCATTCCCCCTCTCCCAATAGGTAAGCGTTCATTATTTTATACATATTAATAACGAAACTTTTAAGGTCAATTTATTCAATGCTAGCAAAGTTTTACAATCTGACAGCCCTATAGGGAGCTACTTTTAACCGTACCAGTTCTTCACAACATTCGAAGCCTTGTCTCTGATTGGCTCACAAAAAAATATTTTTTTGTGGCAAATCCGGCATCTAACATGCTACTTTCGTGGTCTTCTTATGCGAACGTGTTGACCGGCAAACTTTGTTGATCGCCTATTCGCCATGCATGTCTGGTTCGCACAAGTGAGTTTTTATCCAAGGACTTTCAGTGAAAATGGCTCTAACTAAACTGAAGAAATCTGGAAATTTATGTTCGCAGCCAACTCAATTATTTGGAAGCAGAACGGCAAGCTCCTCCTGAAACCATCAGTGACTGGGCAAAAACACATCTTCCGTAAAAAACTTTTTCTATCACTAATCTCTGCCCTGCTTTCAAACATTTCACCTCTAGAAAATACGAAACACTTGTTTTTTTTCTAAAATTACTTTCGAATTGGGCTCGGATATATCCGTTTTATTAACATCATCTTGTTTATTTGCCGCAAAAGAAGTATATATTAATTACATCTATTAAGACAGAGCAAGAAAACTTCCAAAAAAGATATTACGTGTTGCAACAAGCAATTTGCTATCAAAAAAATTCTTAACATTACCCAAAGTGTGCCTTATTACCTGATTTACTTGATTTAATTCCAGTATACGTATTGCTTCCTGATGGTCTGCTAATGATTTACTTATTGAGCGCTCGTATTTTAAAATTTCTCATAACAGCTCTTCCTCAACACTGTGAGTCCGATGGGAAAATCTACAACATTGGGGACGAGTGGAGACCAAGTCCATTTTCTGTGTGCAAATGCGTTGCGCCATCTGCTATTGCATGCTCTGTAAGTCTGCCGTGCTTTGATCACCAGTTTAACCAAAGACAACCAGGTGATAAGTGGCTCACAGACTCTACAACTAACTGTACCTGCACTGAGCACAGTTCAGTCTTGTGCCACAAACTAAATGAGCCTGTGTGCATGGACATCAGCGGAAACTTGCGAAAGAATAGGGAGACATGGATGAACAGTTCTTGCGTGGCTTGTGAGTGCGTCAACGGCACTATAAACTGTACTGGATATGACGTCAACGTCACGTATGGATTGTATAGTGTTCAGCTGTTACCCATTTGTGAAAAATGTGCAGTTCCTTTGAGAACACTCGAGACCTTCAGTACTTGCAAAGGTGAGTGAAATATCTAAGTAAGATACTGAATTGAACGTGGCAGATTTGAACCCATGCATGTAATCTGGTTACATGTATGAGTTCAAATCGGCCACCTTCGATAATTTAAAATTCTAACATGGTTTCGAGGTTCTCAGGATAAAATTGCCTTTGTTAAAATTTCTCTTTTGTTTCCTCAATTCCCAAAAGAGACTTGGATGCAAAGAAAACAACATCAAATTTAATTTCAACAGTAACACAACTTTAACACACATGAGGCGTTGACAGACGGGAGGGAAATTAAAATAACATTACCGTCCAATTTCAAGCAACAAGACTGCATATTTAAGTGAAGATATGAAAGATTATATATTTGAACGGCGAAAAAGATGTAAAGCGATGAAAGCCCACCACAGTTACGTACACAAGTTAAGAAGAAGTAAAAATTAAGCCTAGAAAAGCAATCATCATTTATGTCTTTACAAGATTGCGTATACTAAGTTTATACATTTTTAGCATTTGTACATATACACCTCCTTAATTCTATAAAAAATAATTATAACTACGATCATCTCGCACATGAAGTATTTGAATTCTATCTTTCTAATCTAGTACGTTTCAAGTACAGTCACTTCTCGAGACAAACCAAATCGGACGTGCTATAAGATTAAGAGTAAATACGGCTTTTTTTTTTATTTCAGAGTACCTTGAACTTTCCGAAAACGGGAAAGTGATCGAGTGTGCAAGTGGGGGATTGTATATCCGGGATATTCACCGATGTAACGGTGTCGCAGAATGCCCGGATGAATCCGATGAAAAGGGCTGCGAAAATGGTATGCCTCCTCAGTTTTAGCACTCTTTTGATTCTTTACTATACTACATACCAATCAATCAATATTTGCTTGAATTTCATCATACCGCAAACTTCCGAGATTAACGACGCCCCGACAGTAATGTCCAAAAATTATTGCTGCTAATAAATCCCGAAAGTAGCGACCCCCTGAAATCAGCGGGCCCTCCGAAAGTAGCTGGCTCACCCCCACCCCTTCTCCGAAAACAGTGAAATTCAGGTTCAATAGTATATTTATTTTTCTATTCATTGGTCAGGTGAAAGTTACGTACGGTAACCTGATTTGAGGCACTCTACAACAAGGAAAGGTATCGCTTATGCCATGAAGCGTTGTGAAATGTAATTTCGTGCTTCATCAAAACCCACTCATAGAATTTTCATCAAGTACAAGTAACAGCAAAGTGCTACAGCAAACTTTGATTAAAATGAATATCATTTTCAACAGGAGGGTATTGAAAGGAACCTTTATTTACATTTAAATTGAAAACTCTACCGTCGCGCCGAGATATTGTTACCGCAGACTAACTTAGCAGTGCGTTATTAAGTACAAACAGTTTATTTTATCTAACTAGATTTTCTGACGACTACTGACAACACGGTCTAGGCATGAAGAGCCGACCCTCGTGGCAGAAACATAGATTTAAACTGGAACGAAGAATTGTGTCTCATGTTTTCAGAACCCTTCGTAAAAAAGAGCTCAGTCCTATCGACTTTATAACAACCCTCCTTGAAAGTAACAACCCCCTAAAAGTAACAACCCGAAAGTAACGAGCCCCAAAGGCTGCTAATTCCGAAAGTAACTTGGATCGTTAATTTCGGAAGTTTGCGGTAAGTAAGGTTCTTGGGTACAAACAATGTAACCAACCGTTCAGTTTTACGCCGCTGTCAATTACATTACCGCCAACTCATGACCAAAAGAAAAAAGAAAATAAAAAAAAACCCCTCATCCTGCCGAAACGTTAACGTAGTTTGGCTGAGATTAGCATCTCCCCATCTATTTGATTTGTTCTTGTTTAAGCTTTTTAGAACCCCAGATAGTTGTAAGTCACCTACATCTGAGGTCTGTATAATTTTATTTTATCTGTTTTCCATTTTAGCCGTTTGCAAGGACGAAGAAGGAAGCTTATTTCTTATAAAAGATGAAAATGGTTGGCCATTTTCCCCCTGCATGGATTGTCATTGTGAAGCAGGCTTTCTGACATGCCGTAGGACCTTGAATATAAACTTCCCGGGCTATTACCATGGTCTCTATGTGCATAACGAGAATTGTGCGCAACCGCAATGCAACGTTGCCAAGTTTGTGAGAGAAAATAGAGATTACTGTG